>NC_053431.1:47322722-47560870 GCF_007990345.1 Gossypium hirsutum | reverse complement strand
GAAAATTGTACAATTCACCCGAGCTTGAAACGTCGGTGGTGGCGTGGTTTGAAACGAACATCTCCGACTTTGTTTCGAGATGTTTAATATGTCAACAAGTGAAGCGGAACATCAAGTGGGGTTACTTCAGCCGATATACCGGAGTGGAAATGGGACCGAGTCACAATGGACTTTGTGTCTGGACTGCCATTGTCCGCAAGTAAGAAGGATGCGATTTGGGTTGTTGTTGATAGGCTGACTAAGTCGGCTCACTTTATCCCCGTGCATACGGATTTTTCATTGGATAAACTAGACGAATTGTATGTTTCTCAGATTGTGAGATTACATGGAGTACCTATTTCTATCGTGTCGGATAGAGATCCGAGATTCACCTCGCGATTTTGGAAGAAATTGCAAGAAGCTTTGGGTACCAAGCTGCATTTTAGCACCGCTTTCACCCCCAAACCGATGGTCAATCCGAGCGGATAATTCAGATACTTGAGGATATGTTGAGATGTTGCATCCTCGAGTTCAGTAGTTCATGGGAACGGTATTTACCTTTTGATTGAATTCGCTTACAACAATAGTTTCAATCAAGTATTAAGATGGCCGTATGAGGCTTTGTACGGTCGTAAATGCCGTACGCCATTGTTTTGGACCGAGCTTGGTGAAAGTAAAATTTTCGGAGTTGATTTGATTAAAGATGCCGAACAAAAAGTAAAGGTAATCGCGAAAGTCTGAAGGTAGCCACAGATCGTCAAAAATCGTATGCGGATTTAAAACGAAAGGACATTGAATATCAGGTGGGAGATAAAGTGTTTCTTAAAGTGTCACCTTGGAAGAAGGTACTCAGATTTGGCCGTAAAGGCAAGTTGAGCCGAGATTCATTGGGCCGTACGAAATTTCTGAACGAGTGGGGCCGGTTGCATATAGATTGATTTTGCCCCCTGAACTTGAAAGGATGCACGATGTCTTCCATGTTTCAATGCTTCGACGTTTAGATCTGATCCGTCACATGTGATTAATCCCTCAGAAGTTGAAATTCAATCTGACTTGAGCTATGAAGAAGAACCGATTCGTATCCTAGCTCGTGAAGTGAAAGAGTTGCGAAATAAAAGGGTTCCGTTGGTTAAGGTGTTGTGGCTCAAACACGGGATCGAGGAAGCAACCTGGGAACCCGAGAGCTCGATGAAAGAACGATATCCAAACCTATTTACCGGTAAGATTTTCGAGGACGAAAATTTCTTAAGTGAGGGAGAGTTGTGACAGCCCAAAATTAACCCTAGTCGGGAAGTGGTTTCGGGACCGCTAAACTGAGTCACCGAAAGGTTTGAATGTGATGTTTATTGTCTAGAATATGTAATCATGAATGTGTGAAAATTTCAAGCTTCGATTTAGTCGATTGCATGTGAATTTAGTCAATAGGACTTATATGAGAAAATTTTAAAATGTGATAGGTCAATGCATGAGGACCTATTAGTGCATGTGGAAGAAAAGGGGACTTGCATGTCAAATTCCCCCTCCCTAATATGTAGTGGCCGGCCATGCTATGGGTGGAAACATGTCACCAACATGTTGTGTTAGTGATGTATGGTAAGGAAAAAAAATAAGCATGATAAATTAAATAATGAAAGGAAGGGTGATGGAAAAAAATAACATGGTCTCCCCCCTTTGTTGCCGTGAATTGAAGAAAGAAAAAAAAAGAGTGTTCATTCTTGAACATCCTTGGCCGAATAGAGGAAAGAAAGGAAGGGGAAAAAGCTTGAGAAATCGGCTATGGGTGGTTTGCTAGACTAAGGTATGTTTGATATTATTCTTTGAGATTCATGTATATTTTAAGTTGTAAGTGAAAATCTACCTAGCCATGGTTCAAATTTGTTAATTGATGGAGATGATATTCGGCCATGAATGTTACATTCTTGGTTGGTATTTTGATGTCTTTGGTGATGAGGTATGAAGATGGTTGATTTTGAGTGTTTAATAAAAAGGATGCATGAATTATTGTTAAATAATGGTCGAATGTGCAGCATGATTAACAGATGAATGAATAAATGAAGTCTAAGGAGGTTGTCAATGAAAAAATATGAGTGGATGAGGCTTAACAGATAAAAATCTAGGTGACTAGAGGTCAAGGGACATTCGGTCATAGGCTTGTTATGCTAGCAAAAATCGGCCAAGTGATTATGTGGTGGAAATTAGGGTTTAAATGGAATGAAAAAGATATTATATGAAGGGGGATGCTCACAAAATCATAGGATCGGTCCATATTCGAATAAATATATAGATGATGTTAAATTGATTATGTATACATGGGCCATTAAGATGATGAAAACTTAAGAAATTAAGAAGAAAATGAACTTGAGATTCAGTATTTAAGAGATAGAGGTGATAGAATTAATGTTGCACATCAGGCTATGGTTAGGCATGTTGATGATCTTATCTTGATTTAGATAATTAGGCATAAAGGTGGCAAAGGGGATGAAATTGGAATGATTAGTTGGGTAACAAAAGAAGCATTCCGGTCCATCCTTGAGAGCTTTGTGTATTGGGTTTAATAGGAATTTATGATTTGTACTGATGATATGGCAAGGTATAGAATTATACATACAGTTAGTATGGCAATGAAAAGAAATGAGTCAGGTTAAAGGATGAATCGAGCAAAGGCAAAAAAATATGTAGCCAGTGGAAAGTCTACCACACGAGGTAATATTAACATGTAGTTGTATATTCAAATGTCATAATGTTATGTTGATGCTGGAATGAATAATATACATATATATGCATGTACGTATGTGATGATGAATTGTTGTGAAAGAAAAGAAGGTTACTATTTTTGATCCGGACTAACGCGGTATACCATAGACATGATTGGCGCTAAGTGCGGATTAATTAACATAAGTGCGACTAAGTGTGCGAATGAAATGATACTAGTGTCGATTGACATGCCACTAAGTGTGCGAGTGACTGACACTAGTGTCATTGATTAAGTCTGTGTCGATTGATTATATAGCAGGGTCGGACTCAATTACTCGGATATAGACACTATGTGTGCGACACTATTGAGTCGATCGCGGACAGCGGATCGGGTAAGTGTCTTGAGTAATGGCTAATAGGTGCTATGCTTATACTTGTGTTGAGCTCGGTAAGTTTGAACCTATGTGACAACTATACTTGAAGTCACGTACATAAAATTTATCGTAGGATGGGTGAAGGTCGTTTAGTCGTTTGATTGTAACGAAAATAAATTGATTTATGAAAATGCTTCAATGTCCTATTGATGGTATATGGAATGTGAATGCATGAATTGATATGAAATTGAATCGATAGGTTGGAGGAACTATGGTATGGTCGGATGGATGGAGTAATTGCCTCGTCCATTTGTTTCCTTTGGATAGTATGATGGATGTAGCATTGCTTATGATTACTGAGTTAAACTCACCGGTTTTCCTTGTACCATATAGGTTGCTTGATCATCTATTTTTGCGGTCAGGCCTCATCGAGTCATCCACGGATAGCATTTGGTATTTCTTTAGTGCTTAGAAGAACATTTTGGATGTAAAGTATACGTTGTTTAACTTTGGCATGTAAACTTTAAGCCATGCGAAAATGGCACGAATTCATTGAGTGATCAAGGGTAGCATGAAATGGACCTAGACTTTCGTACAGATGCTGAGCAGCAGTGTCATAGATGAAAAATCACTAAATAGAAGTGAATTAATTGATGAATAAATTATTAATCGAAGCTCGATGAGTCTGTTTCATGAGGAAGTAACGAAAAGATCAATGGCAGTATATAAGAGATAATCAGATTTTGTGGGACAGGGCCAGAACGGTTTCTGATTCCCTGCTCCGACTTGGAATTCATTATAAATTAACCAGAGATAATTAGGGTCGTACCATATATGTACAGATTCCTCTGAGTCTAGTTTCATAAAACAAACGCATCAGTATTGAAGCCCGTGCAGGGAGATATCCAAGTCGTAATGGCAAAGGTCAGTGTAGTCGACCCCTGCAATATGGCGACTTTGACTAATAACTGTACTAATTGGCCCGACCAAAAATTCTAGAAAAAAATACATAGATGGGAACATGAGTCTAGTTCTGGGAAAATCACGAATCTGATTTCGAGTTACGAAACTCAAGATATTATTTTAAAACGACTAGTACACAGATGGGCAGTGTCTGGAAAATAAATTTATAAGGGGTTAAAGTCAGTTAACACCTCGTATTCGACTCCGGTGTCGGTTTCGGGTTCGGGGTGTTACACTGCTTATGTTGCATATGGGGTGGGAACTATGGAACGGAGGAAGTATATGAGGATCACATGGTTGCCTGACAATCGTGGATCCACCGACAACTTTTAAAGCCCAATATGTAAATGAAGGTAGTTCCGCAACCGGGCTACCATGGTGTGTAGGCTGGGTGGGTGGATATTTATATCCCACATGGTGTGACGGGGGACGAGCTGGTGTGTAGCGGATGGATAATTTGGATGGGATTGCATTGCATGATTGATGAATGATGTTTTTTTTGAATACTTGTTTTTGCCGAGGGTTGTACACACTGAGTTTGCGAAAACTCACCCCCTCTTTTATTTTATTTTCAGGTGACTCTCCGTAAAAGGTTCGATTTCTGGAGGGACTCTGGGTGGCCAGCTAGCAAGATAAATTGGACTTGTTGTTCTTAAGCATATAAGATTTTATTTCATTAAGCATGTTTCAGATCAGATTATAATAAGGTTTTCATTATGTTTACTAGAATTATGTTATTATTTTCATTGTAATCACACGAAGTTGAACATGGGTTTCCTAAATTATAATATGCTTTCTACATTTCGCAATTAATTTTTAAATGATAAGTTTCTTAATCAAATGTTTTAAACAAGGTTTTTTGCAATTGAAAGGTTTTTTTTTAGTTTCTTTTATTTTAAGAAGGTTCTCAATGAAACACGGTTTTCGCTAAAACATTTCAATGTGACACACCAGATTCGGCCATAGCATCTGGGCTGAGTTTGGGGTGTTACAGTTCCAGTATGCCTGAACGATATTCTCCTTCTTGATTTTCTTGGATATATCATCAATCTTTTAATAATCAATATGTTCTTATTATACCGCATGGGCTTCCATAGAAATAGCTTGATGTTGACGAGTAAGTTCATAAATTTAGTAGAGCTTTACATCTTGGACTTCTTTATCTCGGCCTTCTTATTGTTATTATGGTCTATTTTATCATATATGGTTCATCTATAAAGGACATACATTGGTTTGAGATTATTACATCTGTTGTAGTCATAATTCTTGGTTTGATCATGAGAGCATGTTGATATAGATCTCAGTTTTTTAAATGATGTGTTATGCACTTGTTGTTTCTGGAATTATATTTGGTTTTTCTCATTTGCTTTGGGGTGCTTTATTGATATTTGAGGCATTGTTTTAACTATATTATTGTAGTGTCTATCTTATTAGAGTACTATGGTTCATCTGAGGGAAGATTCTCGTAGAAAGAAGCAAAGTAGTACTTCTAATTCATCTGATGGTTGTGTCTCCAGTATGGTTCAATGCTTTGATGTTAATTATTCAAATAGTTTCATTATGATCCCATTTCTAGTTTTCATGAGGGGATAGATAATTGCAAAAGTATAGACTGTAACAACCCTTTTTAGTTAATCAGAATAGTGGTTTCAAGACCACAAATCCAAGGTTGAAATATTTATTTTATTATTTCAAGGTTTATAGCATGAATAAATGATTGTGTGAAAGTTTCATTTAGAAATTTATCATATGAATGCTCAATTCAGTAAAAAGGACTAAATCGTGTAAGGTGCCAAATTAGGGTTCTATAAGTTAAAGGTGTTAAATAGCTAAGGAATCTTAAATTAGAGGTCCTTATGTTATAAATAGACCATTTGAATTATAAATGGAAATATATGAACATCATTTGGATGATATTAATGGTTTTTCATTAAGGTTAAAATAGTAATTAACATAATAAGCTTAAAATAAATAAACAAAAGGCAAAGTTAGTGTCCATCTTCTTCTTTGCCATGAATTGAAGAGAAGAAAGGCAAAATTTTAGGGTTCTTCATTTGGCTAAGACAAATTCATGCATTAGGTATGTGTTTTGTCCGTTTTAATGATTTCCATGTTTTTGAGATCGTTACAACTAGGTCTAGCTAGCCCAGGGACTAATTTGCAAAATTGTTAAAGATTTTGAATGTTTCCATTGATGAATATGTGAATATTTTGATGTTTGATGATAGATTTTGAATAGTTTTTGATAGTTAAACAGTTTTGTTAAGTGATTTTTAGTGAAATGCAAAATAGCGATTAAATTGTGAAATGTATAAGTCAGTAGTTAAAATGTGAATAATAAAAATATGGGTTGCTAGTGGCATAATAGTAATTTGGCTAGCATGGGTGTAATTAAATTTCATTAATTTATGATTTTATGAAATAAGGACTAAATTGTGAAATATGTGGGGCAAAAGTGTAAATGTGTTTTAAGGGTGTTTTGGACTAAATTGAATGAATAGATGATTGAATAAGTCAATTTTGAATATATTTAGATCAAGAAAGGAGAAATACAGACTTAGATTAGGGAAAGAATAAAGTTACAGAATAGTTGACTCGATTCGCCGTTTTAACATCCAAGGTAAGTTTGTATGTTATAATTTCATTTCAAATGTATTCTATATACTTTGATATAGCATAAATTGTGATTATGTGACTTCGAACAAGTTTGGGAATTATTCGACAATTGAAAGCCCAATTAAACCTTAGGAATAGTTTAGGATGCTAATGACATGTCATTAGGGATACTTTGAGTTGGCTTCGGAGCATGATATAGCAATTCGGGTGCGAGATAAACTGATTTGGCTTTGGGCCATGCATATCGACTGATTTGGCTTTGGGCCATGATATCAGTATTTCGGATAAGTTACCTTGATTTGGCTCAGGCTATGGTATAGGTACTTATCGTGTGAGACCCTTGAGTATCCAACTTCTATTCTGAATGGTTTAACGGGTGAATGAAAGATGAGAATATGTATGAGATTAGTACGAGATGGTATAGGTATGTGCATAAACCATATTAGCTTTGAATCGAAGAAATGGTGAAGAAAGTATATAGTTTAGTGAATGAGTTATTGAAAAGTTTGTTAGTTGATATGAATTCTTACACTTACGACCAATAGTTGAATTATGTGTTATGATTATTTCGAATTTGTGACATACGAGCTTACTAAGCTTAATAGCTTACTCCGTTTATTTTTCTATGTTTTATAGTGAATTCAAAGCTAGCTCGGATTTGGGGAATGTCGGAGACATTGTCACACTATCCACCTATCTTCGGTACCTATGAACTTGGTATTTTAAGTATATGGCATGTATAGGGATTTTGGTCATTTTGGTTATGACTTGATAATGATTTTGGCCAAATGAATTGGCTTGTAAATGTATATGTTTTGGTATGTATAAATAGGCATGAGTGATGGCGTAATTTGGTATATTTGGTATGTTTGAATCATGTACATATATGTATGATTATGTCTTGTGAATTTAGTTGGATGATGGTTGTGTGATGATTGATGATAATAGGTATTATGAATGTTAAATTGATGATTTGTGGATGTTGGTATGCTTGTGAAATTAGGCCAAATAATGCATATTTGAGTTTGGTCATTTTGGTGTTTGAAGTAGTTGATTTTTGGTATGAACTGAATGGCAAAGTGGAATATTGTGTCTTGTATATTGTTGCATTGAATAGTTTAAATGATACTTGGTTGAGGTAGATTTAATGCCTATTATGCTTTGAGTTGATGCTTTGAATTGTGGTGTAGGTGTGTGACAATTTGGGTGGCAAAATGGCTTGGTAAATAGCCTGTTTTGTCCACACGGGCGTGTGTCTCAGCCGTGTGTGACACACGGTCAAGTACATGGCCATGTGTCCCCTGGTGTTGAAATTTAGAGTTAATTTTGATATATCTGTTATGTTTATAGTTAAAGTATAGCATCAAATTTTGGTATGAAGTTTGATTAGGAATAAGTTATGATTGATTTTGTTATTGGACTATTATCAAGTGAGAAATTTTGAGGATGAAATTTTCCTAAGGGGGAGAGTTGTAACAGCCCGTTTTTCAGTGGTTTTGGGGCCATAAATTTGACAAGCGAGTTCGTAAATATTTTTATTTAATATTTACAAGTCAAATATGATATTAAATTAAATGTTGAATTGGTAATTTATGCTATTTAAGAGAATAATTAAGTTCAAGTGATAAGACCTTAAAGTCAAGTGATTTTAGAAATGAGGTATCAGGATCTCGTTTCTATAAATCAAGCTATAATATTTTAGTAATATTTACAGAGTATTGTTGAGGTTGTATTAAAGTTTCGTTAAGAAATTTTAGCATTTAGATAATTAATTAAAGAAAATGACTAATTTGTAAAAGTGCAAAAGTAGGTCATTATTACAATTAGGTGATCAAATTACTTAGTTAATAGTTGAGGAAGGACCTAAGTAATATTATGCCATATTTATCATGGTGGGATGGCATAATGGTTAAAATGAATTAAATAATATAATTTCAATGGCAATTTTGTAATTAAATGGAAATTAAAACAAATTAATATGTAATTAAACATTTTAACTTCATTTCTTCTTCTTCACTCGATTGAACACCATAGCTAGGGAGGAAAGCTTTGGTTTGTTTAATTTCATTGCATGTAAGTCCATTTTGATTCTATTTCTTGTATCTTTTATGTTTTTGAGATCATTGCAACTAGTTCCAACTAACTGGTGCCTTTGTTTTTGAAACTGTTAAAGATTTTGAATGTTTCCATTGATGTATCTTTATGATTTTAGATGTTAACTAATGAATTTGAGGCATGTGTTATTATTTATGATTAATTTGTAAAGTAGTTTTCAATGATTGAAATGTTTAGGGATTAAATTACTAAAGTAATAATAATTCAAGGACTTGATGAGAAATTGTTACAAATGTGGGCTTTAATGGAAGCTATTAACATTCGAGTGGTATGGATTTCTAATAAAATTGGTTTATTTGCATGATTTGGACATAGGGACTAAATTGAATAAAGATCAAAAGTTGAGGGTAATTTTGTAAAATGTCAAAAAGGACTAAATTGCATAAGATGAATTGGTTTTACTATTTGAATTAATGAATTGAATGAATTATTAATTTAGATCAAGAACGAGTGGAAAATCAAGGAGAAGAGAAAGTTACCAAATAGCCCCTGTACTTAGTCATTACTGCAATTTAGCCAGGTAAGTTCGTAGGTATAGAATTGTACATGCATATATATAATGTTACTGTTGATTTATGATTGTATATATATATGATGTTTAAATGTGAGTTGGAAATTGAAATATTATAACTAGATATAAGGTGAGAAAGGATTTATTAAAAAAACTATTGAATATTTATGAAATATGATATATGTGATTTCGGAATGATTATGAATTGTTATAGCATGTGTATTGGGAATTACGGAAGTGCCTCTAATTCATGAAAGTTATAATTTTGTTAAAATGTCCGTTTGGACATAGTAAACGATTAGGATACAATTGGCATGCCAATAGAGTTAGTATGCACGCTTGACCAGGATTTGCACTTTGGTGCCTCTGTTCGCACTTCGATGCCTCTGTATACACTTCGATGTCCCTGCTCACACTACAATGCCCCTATATTCACATATGTGCCCCTGTCTACACTTCGGTGCCCCTTGTTATGCATCTATGATGCCTCTGGTGTGGTGTAGTTACCTGAGTATCCAATTCAATTTGCTAGTTCATCAGGCCAAATGTGAATGGAATTTACAAAATTATTTAAATGATAAAGACTAATGTATAGTTAAGAAATTAGTTGTAACACCCCTTACTCGTGTCCGAAACTAGGACAAGGTACGAGGCATTACCGGACTTAATCATACACATACATGCAAAAATCGGGCCATAAAATTTCTTTTGTTTCAAACTTTTCAAACACATGCATTCGTCTCTTATTTGGGCCTACGAAGCCCAAAACATACATCAGGATTGATTTGAGACTAAACCGAGAACCTTAGAGAGCTTTGGGAAAGTTAGAAAATTTCTTTCCATGAAACAAGGTCACACGCCCAGGTGGACATAGGGACACGCCTGTATGCCTTTGACACGCCCGTGTCCTCAAGCCGTGTAACTCTTTGTTTATGACGTCAGGATGCAAATCGAACCACACGGCCAGGGTACACGCCTGTGTCTCTAACCCGTGTCCCTCACACAGTTGAGACACAAGACCGTGTCTCGGCCCGTGTAGTCGACACTTAGGATATTTTCCAAGCCTTCATGTTACCCGTAAACCCTTACAACCTTATACATATTAAAACTACAAATCATGGCATCATTTTAGTGATTAAACACTCCTTATTAAGACATATTCATAACATTAACATGTCTTTTTACAAGCAATGCATCTACTCATGAAATACCAAGTCTAGATTCCTTTATTCACATCCATAAGACTTGTCATTTTGATGATCACTTTTACCATTATACTATGGTTATCAACTTATCCATCCAACACTCATGTTCAACCATTATCACGTTGTTGTTTTTTTTATAACATGCAATTACTACAGAGCTATGACCACCCCAATTGGTCATAGAGCATACATCCAACACACATCTCATATTACCAACCAAGAATGGAAAACAACCATAATCACATCATAAACACTAGACATCACATGAATAGCTAGATTTACAAACCGTAATCAATATGAGCCGCATCTCATGGCCATATACATATAACTTAATATAAGCCAATGCATTTGGCCATAGCATAATAAAATATGCCATAAAACTAGATCCCTATACAAGCCACTCACTTGAAAGTTTATAAAATATGCTTCATTATTCCAAAGCTTGTGACTTGATAGTGTGATGCTGCCTCCGACAATCTCCAACCTCGAGCTAACCTGACAAGCTAAAAGAAATGGAAAGGAGGGAGTAAGCTTCACGCTTAGTAAGTCCATACGAAAATAATAAGCAATTTATCATTACGCTTCCACTAATTCTTACAACTTGATCTCAAGGTAATAATACCATAATTGCCTTTTTACCTATGTTCAGTCAAGCTATTTTCTCGAGTCACAGTCACTAAATTATTTATATCTGAAGTTACGAAAGTCAAAATTATGATGTGATAACTTTCCAAAAAACTAGACTCATATATATTCTTACAATAAAACTTTCATAATTTTTTGTTTACCCAATTAGTATAGTTTATTCTTTATCATTACCCCTTTTTTGCGGTCTGACAATTCTGAACCCTCTTCACTAAAAATTAATTATCTCATAATACGGGACTAGGATGATATTTTCATCTATTTATCTTGAAATAGACTCATTAACGATTCTAATCATATAAATTTTAACCCATAATTAATTTTTTACAATTTTTGATTATTTTCCCAAATCAGAACAGGGGATTTCAAAATCATTTTGACTCTATCTCATAACAATTTAAATATTTTTATAATATGAAACTCCTTTGCTTACACCGTTTCTTCTATGTGAAATTAGACTTATTAAGCTTCAATTTCATATTTTATTCAACATCTAACTCAATTTTCACAATTTTTGGTGAATTTTCAAAGTTGGACTACAGCTACTGTCCAAAATAGTTTTAGTACAAAAATGATGATAACTAAGTTGATCGCACCTTCATTTCTTTTAAATTAGAAATCTATGCATTTATAAACATATATCATAGTCCACTAAATTAATACAACATCATTTCACAATACTCATGGACTTACCATTCATGGATTTCATATTCAATTGAGTTTCTGTACATACCTGTACTCATTCATAACATAACTCAAGTTCGTTCTCATCAATGACATACCTTATTGGGACCATCATCAAATCCTTCCTTGAATTACTCGTTGAACACTCGAAATACTAGTTGATACACGGAAACTTGCACATAGTGCTATATACGCAGCTAGGACCAACTCATAGCACGTAACGTATGTAGCTAAAGCTACAACATATTTTGTAATTCCCGCATTTAAACTACTCACGGGTTTGTACACAAAGTCAGCACCCAAACCCCAAAGCATTATCACGTAATGCCCGCTCATTGAGCTACTCACCAGTTTATGCCCAAAGTCAGCACCCGGACCCCAAAGCATTAACATGATATGCTCGCTCAGCGAGTTACTCACGGGCCTGATCACATAGTCAGCACCTGGACCCACATTACATATATCACTTATCTCATGAACTCAAACACAACTCACGAGTTTAGACCACATTATTTCTCATGACATATCTCGTGTATCCTATACTATTCCTAAGGTTTAAACGGGGGATTTCTTGTCTAGCTCAATGTCGTCGCAATTTCTCATAATGTCATTTATTCTTTCATCATGCATTTCATACTTTCATGATAGTAATAAAACATTTAAATGCACATATTATCAAAGCATTAAAATATGCTACAACATTACATTACTTGCTTATGTACTTACTTGTCAAATCTTCATCAAGAATATCTGTATAATCAATCATACAATTTATATAATCATAACAATAAAGCATGTAATATTCAATTATAACATTGCATTATTATAATCACATGAAATTACCTCGAATACAAATTCGGCTAATTATTCCATTTTAGTCTATAACCTCGTACTTTCCGATTTAAGCCCAAATATTGATTTTCTTGATCTAACATGATTAAATTCACTCATTTAATCATTACATTAACTAAAACATTCTATAATTCACAATTTGGTAAAATGATCGTTTTGTAACATCCTGATTTTCGGGTTTTTCGTGATTTTCAAGATTTTGGTAAAGTTTTTAAAATTTGGCATTTGGTTGTGTAATTCATAATTGGAGGGTGTAAATGGGTATATGGAAGGCCCATGTGTTGGCCAAAACCCCGTAGAATCTTTGAATTTTGGACTTAAGAAGTTAGAGGCGTTGGATAGGTGGTCTTATTAAAAATTGTGGGTAAAATGTTTCGCAAAAGAGCCTCTGGTAAAGTGGCTAAGTGACACCACTAGGGAGCTATAAAGGTGGCGTGTAAGTGGTTGCGGGAAGACCTGGGTTCGATTCCCTGTGATGGCAAGGTGATGTTAATTTTTATGCTTTGAGCAGGCAGGAGTTGTAGTCGGATGAAACTCTGTGGGAGAGAGTTTGAATCAGTCAAACGCATGGATTAAGGAGGGATAAGGGAGAGATTTTAGGGATTTGAGAGGGAGATAGAGTTAGCCGATTTGAGGGGATTAGAGAGGGGATTTCGGCAGAGGGGTATTAGGTTAGAATTTTTGGCATTAGGGACTAGGTTGTGCCGTTTTCTTCTTTTGGTTTAGTCTTTTTCTCTCTATTTCTTTTCCAGCCGAATCTATCACCTTTCCCTTCATCTTTTCTCCCTTTTCTTTCTCAAAAACCAGCCCACTACTCCCCTCCATTCATCTATTGTTTCTTTCCCTTACCTCCACCTCTGCCGAAAAACTACAAAAGTCGAAACCTGTGAAGCTAGGTGGTGTCGAATCTTGTTGACCAGCAACTCTATATTTTCCTTCACTTTATGGTGGCCAATACCTTTATTTTCTAAGCTTTACAAATTTCAAGAAGAGAGATTATGGTAAGTGTTAGTACTCTAAAGCGATTTCAATAGTAACTGTTGACAAAAGCCGAAACCCCTATAGTTTAGGGAGGTGGCCGAATGTGGTATAGGCCTTATTGGGTTTCTTCTTTTAATCTTTTATGGCTTGTATAGTGGAGGAGCAGCAAGATGTAGGGTCGACTTGGATTAGCTTGGATCATCGGAGTGACTAAATCTAGTTATCAATTTCAGCAAAGGTATGGGTTCTAAGGCCATTATGGATGGTGGCCGAATATGTAAAGTGTTGATAATAGGTAGTCTTCAATTTGGTTTAATTATTAACGTGCTCTAATCTATAAGCAATTGATTATAGGAGAAAACGCATAGGAGATCTCGTCAAGGAATATCGCAAATCAGGTGTGTAACGAACCCTCTTTCGTAGCTTAAATCGATAAATGCTGAAAAGTCGAAATGCTAAAATTCTGGCATTTGGAGGACTTGTGAGCAAGCGAATGCTCATTGGTTAGTTAGATTTGCTAAGTTGATGATCGGGAATGTTGGAAAAGATAAAAGCATGTTTTTGGCATCACGGTAAGTTGGGCCTCGAGGGGCTGAAATCGGGCCCAATGGGCTACCGGGCCCGTTTGGGTAGATTTGGTAGAGAATGGAATTTTGTCAGATCGTGTGTCAATACGGCTAAGTCCGTTATGGAAATGGGCTAAATGGGCCTAGATGACTAAATCGGCTACGTAGGGCCAATTAAGGGTTTTTGGCCCAATTACTCGATTTCGCTAAGAATGGGCCAGAATCGCTGTTTAAGCACATGAATTGCTAGTAATTGATAATGAACATGGAAAACCCTAATATTTGGTAAAATGATGATATTACCCTTATAATATGGAAATGACTGTTTTGCCCCAAGGTAAAATGACCATTATACCTCGAGGGTTTAATTATGAATTTGATATATGGGATTTTGATATACATGATATGTATGATATGCACATGATATGTATGATATGCACATGATGTATTCATAATGCATTGGGATGGGTTTATATGGATGGAGGAAGTGCAAAAAGGGCTTTTCCCCAGTTTACCAAAAAGGGCTTTTGCCCCGGTTTATCAAAACGGCTTTGCCCCAGTATATTAAAAGAGGCTAAGCTGCTAGTGGAGAGTTTTGGTTGGGTGGGTTGAGTTATTCCCCACATGGAGAGCTTGGTTGGTACGGGTGGAGAGTAGCGGATGGTGGGTTGAGTAGTCTCTCCAAATGGGCTTGCATTCTTTCATTGACATTGCATGTGATATTGAAATGGGCCTATGGGTCATACCTTTTACAGTAAAGGCTTCGGCCCAGTAATATGAAATAGGAAAAGGCTTTGGCCAAGTGTTATGAAATATGAAATATGAAAAGGCTTCGGCCCAATATATGCTGAGATTGAATTTGGGCTTAGGCCCAGCAGGCTGAAATTGTTTTGGGCTCTGAAAGGGGCTTGTTGCACACTGAGTTTCCAAACTCACCCCCTTTCTTTAACCTTGCAGATGGGCCTTGATATGGGGACTTGGAGCCGGAGGGGATTCAGAGTGGCCACGGTGATCGCTTTTGGGCTTTTAAAATAAATGACTGGTTTCTTTAGGTTACTTCATTTATTATTTATTTTTGGATTGTAATAAGGCCATTTTAACTTTATTTTTCTGGGTTTATTTTATTTATTTTTCTTTTTATAACTTTAAACTAGTTGATAATAATTCAAATGGGCTAGACTTAGGACGTGTTTTTAAAACGATACTTGTTTTCAAAATAACACGCACGATTAATCAATTTATCAAAGAAATTTCAACTCGTTGTAACCAAGTGTGGCAATGGTTGTGGGCATGTCTAGGATTGGATCCAATCGAAGAGCTTGGTACTTAAGCAGCCTTCATGGCTCACCTCCTCTGTTACGGATTCCTACCTAGTGCCCAGCTTCCATTCACTTTGTTAGCTAAACAAAAGTCGATTTATAAAACTCTAAAATGAAACATGGATTTTTAACTTCAATGTGGCACATCAGATTCGGTCATAACGTCTGGGCCGGGTTTGGGGTGTTACATTTAGTGGTATCAGAGCCCGGTTGCAACAACTCGGCTGTGGATCGGGTCCGAAAATCTTTTCAAAAACTTAGGCCTAAAAAATGTATTTTTGGAAATGGTTTTGAAAAGTTCTTTTCAGAGATATTTTTACAAGGTATACATGATAAAATGGTTTAAGTTTTTCTGGTTTTTTTTTAAAACGGGTCTAAAATCGAGAATTTCAAAACAAATGTATTTTTTTTCAAATTTTAAGAAATTCTATTTTCTGTGACTAAATACATGGTTTGTCGTTTGGAGAAAGAAGTGGCACACTGAATCCCCAGCACCAAGTCTGTAAGTATACTCTTTTTTACGTTATGTGATATTGATATGATGTTATGAATATAACTGAGACCCTGCTATGATACTTTAGATAGGGTAGAACTGTAAAATGGTAGGAGTGAGAACTGTAGCTAGGCTACGATGTTGCGAAAACAATCCTTGAACTGCTATATTTCCATAAGACATCCCGTAATAAACAATTGAACATTATGATAATATCATAAAATTCGTAATCAGATAATTCGATATGAGTACAAAAGGAACTCGTGGACGAGGCCGCGGACGTGGTCGCGGAAGGGTGTAAGCTGAATCTTCATCCTCAGGGCATAGGCCAGCTGAGGAGGCATCCGTACGGGGGATGACGCTTTGTCCCAAGCCATGTTAAGGGTTTTAGAAAGAATTGCTGGAGCTAGCACCAAGACAGTAAATAGGGGATCCATCTCGAAGCGACTCCGGGCTAACGGAGCAAAAGGTTTTAGGGGCGTATCTGGAGTAGCCCCAAATGTGGCAGAATATTAGCTAAAGGCAACAGAGCGGATTATGGATGATTTAGATTGCTCTATGGAGCAAAAGTTGAAGGGGGCTGTGTCGTTGCTACAAGATGAGGCATACTGATGGTGATCACCGTGAGGGAGAGTACCCCGATTGAACGAGTAACCTGGGAATTGTTCAAGACTACTTTTAAGGGGAGGAATGTTGGAGCTAGTTATGTGGATGCCCATCGAAAGGAATTTTTGAATCTGACTGAGAGTAATAAGACTGTCGCGGAGTATGAGGCAGAATTCTTGAGACTGAGTTGATTTGCCAGTGGGATAGTTACGACTGAATATGAGTGCAGTGTTCGATTTGAGGATGGCCTCCACAATGAGCTTAGGATACTAATAGCTCCACAGAGGGAGCGTGATTTCGCTGTGTTGGTTGAAAAGGCTAAGATAGCCGAGGAAGTAAAGAAAACTGAACGGCAGAATCGTGAGAAGGATCGACCTAGACTTAGGAGGGATCCTGGACCCTCGAGTGCTACGAATAGGAATGTTAAAAGAGCTAGAATGGAGGAACCGGTTCGAGCAGTTCCAGTGAATACTTTTAGACCGCAGGCTTGCAGAGACTATAGTAGGGTGCATATGGGGGAGTGCTGGAAACGTCCTAGAGCATGTTTTTGATGTGGGTCAAAGGAGCATAAGTTCAGAGAATGTCCTCGGAGAGCAGCTTAGGAACTAGCTGCGGAACAAAGGGATGTTCAACCACAGCGAGGAGGACCACCACCACAGAGAGGTCGTGGGCAAGGTAGAGGTGGCAATGGAAATGGACGAGGATGTGGGGCACCTGGCAGGGGTGCTGGGCATACTGAAGCTCGATATCCGGCGTTGGTTTATGCTGCACGACGCCGTGAGGAGGGTGACGCTCCTGATGTTATAACCGGTACATTCTTCATTCATAGCACGCCTTACACTGCTATGATTGATGTGCGTTCTACTCACTCGTATGTTCCTTGTGATGTATCTGGGGCTTTGGGAGTGCTTCCCGAGGAGACGGTGAGTGGGGTATCAGTGATAAGCCCTTTAGGACACTCGGTTAAGGTAGATAAACTCTTTAGGGCAGTGCCTTTAGAGACACAATATAAGATATTTGTAGGAGATTTGATGGAGCTGCCATTTGGGGATTTTGATCTTATCTTGGGAATGGACTGGCTAGCTAAGCATAGGGCGACGTTGGATTGTGCTACTAAGAGAATGGTACTAAGAACTGCCAAAGATGAGGAGATAATGGTCATAGGGGAATGAAGGAATTATTTGTCCAATGTTATTTCGACTTTAAGAGCCGAGAAGTTGATTCAGAAAGGTTGTGAGGCGTACTTGACATTTGTAAGTCAAGTTGAACCTGAGGGGATAACTATGGAGTCGGTTAAGACAATTAAAGAGTTTCAAGATGTATTTCCGGGGGAACTTCCTCGATTACCTCCGAACAGAGAAGTCGAGTTTGGAATCGACTTGTTACCTGGAACGGCTCCTGTGTCCATTGCGCCTTATAGGATGGCACCAAAGGAGTTGGTAGAATTGAAAGCTTAGATTCAGGAACTATTGAATAGAGGGTTTATAAGACCAAGTGTTTCCCCGTGGGGCGCACCAGTGTTGTTCGTAAAGAAGAAAGATGGAACCATGCGAATGTGTATTGACTATCGACAGTTGAATAAACTGACAATCAAGAACAAGTATCCTCTGTCAAGAATCGACGATTTGTTAGACCAATTAAGAGGAGCCTCGGTATTTTCTAAAATCGACCTTCGATCAGGATATCATCAGTTGAAAGTCAAAGAAGTGGATATTCATAAGACGTCATTCAGGACTCGATATGGTCATTACGAGTTTCTGGTTATGCCCTTTGGTTTGACTAATGCACCGGCAGCATTCATAGATTTAATGAATCGTGTATTTCAGCCTTACTTGGATCGGTTTGTGGTCGTATTTATTGATGATATCTTGGTGTATTCAGAAATGGAAGAGAAGCATGATGAGCATCTCCGTGTTGTGCTGCAAGTGCTAAGGGAAAAGCAACTTTATGCAAAGTTTAGTAAGTGCGAGTTTTGGCTGAAGGAAGTCACTTTCTTGGGGCATGTTGTGTCTGCTGAGGGAATCAAGGTGGACCCTCGAAAGATTGAGGCAATTTTGGAATGGAAGCCACCGAGGTTAGTAATGGAAATCTGAAGTTTTTTGGGGTTGGCAGGTTATTATCGGAGATTTGTGGAAGGATTTTCTGGGTTAGCAGCATCGTTAACAAAACTTATAAGAAAGGGAGTACCTTTTGTTTGGACGAATAAGCAGCAAGAGGCTTTTGAGAAACTGAAGAAGGTTTTAACAGAAGCACTAGTGTTGATTCAGCCAAAGTCTGGTAAGGATTTCACTGTGTACAGCAATGCGTCACATGTAGGTTTGGGCTGCGTGTTGATACAAGAGGGTAAAGTGGTCGCTTATGCTTCACGACAGCTTAAGCCTCACGAGGTAAACTACCCTACGCATGACTTGGAGTTGGCAACAGTGATTTTTGCGCTTAAAATATGGAGGCACTACTTGTATGGGGAGAGATGCATTATTTGTACGGATCACAAGAGTCTTAAGTACTTGTTAACTCAAAAGGAGCTGAATCTTAGACAGAAAAGGTGGATAGAGTTGTTAAAGGACTATGACTATTCGATTGAGTACCATCCAAGTAAGATAAATGTCGTGGCTGATGCGTTAAGTCGAAGGACTGTGGTGGAATTGAAGGCAATGTTTGCTCGTTTAAGTTTGTATGACGATGGAAGCTTATTGGCAGAGTTACAAGTGAGACCAACTTGGGTGGAGTAGATTAAGAAGCAACAGTTGGAGGATAAGTCGTTGGTTTCTCGGTTTCAGCAAGTTGAGAAGGGGGAGAATCCAGATTTTGGGTTAAATAATGATGGGGTTCTTTATTTTCGAGGAAAGTACTTGGTCCAGAGTTGGTAGCAGATATTGAAGACAAAATTAAGGTGACCAGGAATCGGTTAAAGGAGGCAGTGGATCGACAAAAGTCTTATGCCGATCTGAAGCGTAAGGATATTGAATATGCTATGGGGGATATGGTGTTTTTGAAGGTATCGCCTTGGAAGAAGATACTGAGATTTGGTAAGAAGGGTAAGTTGAGTCCACGGTTTATTGGGCCTTATCGAATTATTAAGCGGATAGGGTCGGTGGCTTATTAGCTAGAGTTACTTCCATAGCTGGATCGTATTCACAACGTTTTTCATGTGTCCATGCTAAGGCGAGATTGTTCTGACCCAACTCATATCGTGCCAGTTGCAAAAATCCAAGTACAGTCGGATTTTGCCTTCGAAGCAGAACCTGTGCAAATACTTGATCATGACGTTAAGGTACGAGAAGGAAGTCAGTTCCATTAGTGAAGGTACTTTGGAGAAACCATGGCAAAGAAGAAGCTACTTGGGAAAACCGAGGAAGCAATGCGTCAACAATACCCTCAACTGTTTGCATCAGGTAAAATTTCGAGGTCGAATTTTTTTTAAGAAGGGTAGAGTTGTAACATCCTGATTTTTGGGTTTTTCGTGATTTTCGAGATTTTGGTAAAGTTTTTAAAATTTGGCATTTGCTTGTGAAATTCATAATTGGAGGGTGTAAATGGGCTTATGGAAGGCCCATGTGTTGGCCAAAACCCCATAGAATTTTTGAATTTTGGACTTAAGAAGTTAAGGGCGTTGGATAGGTGGTCTTATTAAGAATTGTGGGTAAAATGTTTCGCAAAAGAGCCTCTGGTAAAGTGGCTAAGTGACGCCACTAGGGAGCTATAAAGGTGACGTGTAAGTGGTTGGGGGAAGACTTGGGTTCGATTCCCTGTGATGGCAAGGTGATGTTAATTTTTATGCTTTGAGCAGGCAGGAGTTGTAGTCGAATGGAACTCTGTGGGAGAGAGTTTGAATCAGTCAAACACATGGATTAAGGAGGGATAAGGGGAGAGATTTTAAGGATTTGAGAGGGAGATAGAGTTAGCTGATTTGAGGGGATTAGAGAGGGGATTTCGGTAGAGGGTATTAGGTTAGAATTTTTGGCATTAAGGACTAGGTTGTGCCGTTTTCTTCTTTTGGTTTAGTCTTTTTATCTCTATTTCTTTTCCAGCTGAATCTATCACCTTTCCCTTCATCTTTTCTCCCTTTTCTTTCTCAAAAACCAGCCCACTACTCCACTCCATTCATCTATTGTTTCTTTCCCTTACCTCCACTTCTGCCGAAAAACCGCAAAAACTGAAACCTGTGAAGCTAGGTTGTGTCAAAATCTTGTTGACTAGCAACTCTCTGTTTTCCTTCACTTTTTGGTGGCCAATCCCTTTATTTTCTATGCTTTACACGGATTCAAGAAGAGAGACTATGGTAAGTGTTCGTACTCTAAAGGGATTTCAATAGTAACTGTTGACAAAAGCCGAAACCCCTATAGTTTAGGGAGGTGGCCGAATGTGGGTATAGGCCTTATTGGGTTTCTTCTTTTAATCTTTTATGCTTTGTATAGTGGAGGAGCAGCAAGTTGTAGAGTCAACTTAGATTAGCTTGGATCATCGGAGTGACTAAATCTAGTCATCAATTTCGGTAAAGGTATGGGTTCTAAGGCCATTATTGATGGTGGCCGAATATGTAAAGTGTTGATAATAGGTAGTCTTCGATTTGGTTTAATTATTAACGTGCTCTAATCTATAAGTGGTTGATTATAGGAGAAAACGCGTAGGAGGTCTCGTCAAGGAATATTGCAAATCAGGTGTGTAACGAACCCTCTTTCGTAACTTAAATCGATAAATGCCGAAAAGCCGAAATGCCGAAATTCTAGCATTTCGAGGACTTATGAGCAAGTGAACGCTCATTGGTTAGTTAGATTCGCTAAGTTGATGATCGGGAACATTGGAAAAGGTAAGAGCATGTTTTTGGCATCACGGTAAGTTGGGCCTCGAGGGGCTGAAATCGAGCCCAATGGGCTACCGGGCCCGTTTCGGTAGATTTGGTAGAAAATGGAATTTTGTCAGATCGTGCATCAATACGGCTAAGTCCGTTATGGAAATGGGCTAAATGGGCCTAGATGACTAAATCAGCTACGTAGGGCCCATTAGGGGTTTTTGGCCCAATAACTCGATTTCGCTAAGAATGGGCCAGAATCGCTGTTTAAGCACATGAATTGCTAGTAATTGATAATGAACATGGAAAACCCTAATATTTGGTAAAATGATGATATTACCCTTATAATATGGAAATTACTGTTTTGCAGGTAAAATGACCATTATACCCCTAGGGTTTAATTATGAATTTGATACATGGGATTCTGATATACATGATATGTATGATATGCACATGATATGTATGATATGCACATGATGTATTCATAATGCATTGGGATGGGTTTATATGGATGGTGGAAGTGCAAAAAGGGTTTTTGCCCCAGTTTTCCGAAAAGGGCTTTTGCCGCAGTTTATCAAAAGGGCTTTGCCCCAGTTATTAAAAGAGGCTAGGCCTCCAATTATATGATAAAGCAGCTAAGCTGCCAGTGGAGAGTTTTGGTTGGGTGGGTTGAGTTATTCCCCACATGGAGAGCTTGGTTGGTATGGGTGGAAAGTAGCGGATGGTGGGTTGAGTAGTCTCCCCAAATGGGCTTGCATTCTTTCATTGACATTGCATGTGATATTGAAATGAGCCTATGGGCCATACCATTTACAGTAAAGGCTTTGGCCCAGTAATATGAAATATGAAAAGGCTTCGGCCCAGCATATGCTGAGATTGAATTTGGGCTTAGGCCCAGTAGGCTGAAATTGTTTTGGGCTCTGAAAGGGGCTTGTTGCACACTGAGTTTCCAAACTCACCCCCTTTCCTTAACTTTGCAGGTGGGCCTTGATATGGGGACTTGGAGCCGGAGGGGATTCAGAGTGGCCACGGTGATCGCTTTTGGGCTTTTAAAATAAATGACTAGTTTATTTAGGTTACTTCATTTATTATTTATTTTTGGATTGTAATAAGGCCATTTTAACTTTATTTTTCTTGGTTTATTTTATTTATTTCTCTTTTTATAACTTTAAACTGGTTGATAATAATTCAAATGGGCTAGACTTAGGACGCGTTTTTAAAACGATACTTGTTTTCAAAATAACACGACGCCACGATTAATCGATTTATCAAAGAAATTTCAACTCGTTGTAACCAAGTGTGGCAATGGTTGTGGGCATGTCTAGGATTGGATCCAATCGAAGAGCTTGGTACTTAAGCAGCCTTCATGGCTCATCTCCTTTGTTACGAATTCCTACCTGGTGCCCAGCTTCCATTCACTTTGTTAGCTCAACAAAAGTCGATTTATAAAACACTAAAATGAAACATGGATTTTTAACTTCAATATGGCACGTCAGATTCGGCCATAACGTCTGGGCTGGGTTTGGGGTGTTTCAAATTTTATCCTTAGACTTTACAAAAATTACGATTTTTCCATTAGGCTCGTAAATCGATTTTTATCAAATTTATTCATTTACCAAGCCTAGCCAAATTATTTTTATAACTATAGGAACTCAAAATTTCAATTATTTCACACATTTACAACTTATTTTACAACTTTACAAAATAGCCCCTTTTAAGTGTTTTTCATGAACACCACTTCACAAAAGTTGTTTATTTAACAACCAAGATTCATTTTATTCCATAAAAATTCAGCAAACAACATGAATACTCTCATGGAAAAACCCTATAATTTCAACCATTTTGAAAAATAGTCCCCTAATTAGCTAGATTATGCTACAAGGGTCCCAAAAGTACAAAAATTACCAATAATGGCTATGAAAAGTACTTACCTGCAAGATGATAACCTAGCTGAAATTTTAAACCTTCAAAAACCCGCTCTTTGCTGGTATTTTCAGTGGAGAAAGATATGGGAAGAAGATGATATCATTCCCTATTTATTTTATTTTATTTTTAGTCAAATAAGCCATCCAATTCCACCTAACATTGAAAATTATCTTAACTTTGTCTCTACGGCAGGCCAACCTATATTTAAGGGTCTATTTTCACTTTCAAGACCCTCAATTATGGTTTTCTAGCTATTTAACACATTTGGCTAGCAAAACAAAACTTTTTCCCCTTATGCGATTTAGTCTTTTTTCTCAATTAAGCTCACAATCACTAAAATTAATGCACCAAAATTTTCATGCACTTATATAATCATGCTATTACACATAAAATAATATTTAAAATAATTTCTCCAGCCTCAGAATAGTGGTTTTGAAACCACTATTTTGACTAGGTCCAAAATTGGGTTGTTACATTAGTAAATTTTAAATGTTAAATGTTCAATGAATTACTTGATCATATGTGAGTATCATTATATTTGTAACACCCCTAGCCCGTATCCGTCGCCAGAATAAGGTTATGAAGTATTACTAATTATATCACAGTTCTTACTAATAAGCATTACATTTTATAATTTAAAAATTTCATTCACATCAATGCTCATATTATTGTCTAATATCAAATCTTAAATCACATAACATTTATTTGCTGACATAGTTTAAAACACAAATCAATAAATGTAAAAAAAACATATTACATATATAACATAACAAATTATCAATTTGTTAAATGGTATTCGAATACTTAATAAAAAGACAAGCATTTCATTTCATACCTCTATGCAAACAAATATACAAAATCAGTTAAGTCATTTAGTTGGCTTTGTCAATTATCATATTCGGCTTTAACAATTTCATGACTTCAAAGATAACCAACGAATCTCTATACCATGCACATATCACATCGACTATAATAAAAGCGCATATAAAAATCTCGTTTAACATATCATAACTGAGTACCTCAATACATAACCATTATCAATAAACCAAATCCATAAAATAAATTTAAGGCCTAATATGACAAACTCTTCATGATAAATAAATTATACATCATATACAATATTACTATAGTTACTACATAATTTTGAATTTACTTCTTGCATGTAATATCCCGAATTAGGGCCTAATCGAAATAGTGGTTTCGTGACCACAAATCCAAGATAGAAATAATTATTTTATAATTATTTTGATGTTTATGATATGATTGCATGATTGTGTGAAAATTTCGTGACGAAATCCTATGCCTAAAGTGCTTAAATTGAAATTAGGGACTAAATCGAATAATTTGCAAAATTTGCATTCTAGGAGTTTTTAGTATGAAATTGCTTTGGAATATTAATGAGGAGGTCTTAAATAGCAATTTTACCAATTTCTAAGTCCATGGACAAAAATTGGACATGGATGGAATTTTTGGAAAGTTTAGTAGTAAGGGCATTTTGGTCATTTGTATATTAAATGAAATAAAATGGGAAAAATAACACAAAATGATCATCTTCTCCATATTGTTGCCACCAAATTTTACCTCTCCCCATAGCTAGGGTTTCTTCAACCTTTAAGCTTCATAGTAAGTGATTTCATGCCCCGTTTTTAATGATTTTTATGTTTTTGAAATCCCGGTAGCTCGAATTAACTTATGCTAGCAATAATTCAACCTAGGGTTTATATTTGGAAAAATGCCCATAGGTGAAATTTGTGAATTTTGGTATTTTATGATAGAATATGAGGTTTTAAATTATGTTAGATAACTTGTGCTACTCGGTTTTAAGCGAAAACGAGTAAAAGAGCTTAATCGGTAAAAATACCTAAAAGTCATAAGTACATGTTAGAGTGTGAATTTGATGTTTCCATAGAAGGGAAAAATGATCAAAATGTCATAAAACATAAGAATAAGGGATGAAGTTTAATTCCCGAGCCTAGGGGCAAAAGTGTAATTATGCAAAAGTTTAGGGACAAAAATGTAATTTTTCCAAAGTTCGTATTAAATTCTGTTTTGATGAATGTATGTATTAAATAAGATTAATTTGGAATTATAGATCAAGAGAAACGAGATTCAAGTCGCGATTGAGGGAAAAACAAAGTTTACGAATAATAAGCTCGATTGCCAATATTTTGTATCGAGGTAAGTTCATGTGTAAATGTAGTAACATAATTGTCATTTTGAGCAATTTAATGTTGTTTATATGATATGATGTTTATTATTATTATCATGAAATGTTATGTTTTGTGGTTATTGTTGAATAATATGTAATTATGTGAATTACTTGATGAGTATGAACTATCACCGAGTATCGGTTTCGATATTCCGTGGAAGACGACAAAGATGTGAGATCGAGTAAAAAGCCCGTTTGAACCTTAGGAATAGATTAGAATACAAATGACATGTCACTAAGATACTTGAGTTCCGAACTCATCGAGTTGAGTCCGAGTTCGTGAGATGTAACTAGGCATCCGAACTCATTGAGTTGAGTCCGAGTTCACTTATAGATGTGAACGCCTGAGCTCGTTGAGTTGAGTCCGAGTTCACTTATGGGCGGGTTACATGGTAGCTTGGCTACATAAGTTCCGCAGGCTATTGAGTTTGTCTAGCTGCGGGTATGGCACTTACGTTCATGAAATCCGCGTATTCGAATTATATTCTGATGTGTTCAATGGGTGAATCTTAAGTGAATGAGAAGAATGCCTAAAAAAAAGGTGACATATTGGTAAGTGTAGTGAATGAGAAAATTTGACAGGTATGTGTTTAAATCCTCGGGTTGAGAACTTGGTATGATGAAATCGTAGAAAGATATTAAATGCAAATGAAACATGAATGTCTTGGTGTTGTTTATGCAAATGATGTTTTACGTGGAATTTCATGATTATGTTGCTTGCTATTTGCATGTGAACTTACTAAGCATTTATGCTTACTCCCTCCTTTTCATTCATTGTAGTTGTTGACAAGCCGGCTTGAGAATCGGGATAGGTCGAAGATTCGTCCACACTATCTGAAGGCCTAAATTGGTAAAATGGCTTGTGTGTTTTGAATGTGGCATGTATGGCAAAATACTCACTTTGTGTAAATGATCTTATGATATGGCTATGGTTTGGCAAGAAAAGGGTTTGTAAATTATTAGCCATTGGAATGGCCAATCTAAGTCATATTTGATGTTATGTATGTTTAAAATGCTATTTAGTCCATGAAAATCTATAGTAAAGTAAAATTTGTCATGAAATAGAATCTGATAGCAGCAGTGATGTAAATTTGAAAAATCACTAAAAATATTATAAATGAAATTAAATGACGAGTAAGTTATGAAATTGAAGCTTGATGAGTCTATTTTCATATGGATGGAATAAAACAGGTGTATGAGTTATATCTTGTGAGATATTTAAGTTTTGGTGAAATAGGGTCAGAGTGATCTCTGTATCCCCTGTTCTTACTTTAAAAATTTCCTATGTGTAAAACAACAATTAGGAGTTTTATCTTACATTTATGAAATCCTTATTGAGTCAAGTTTTATAAGAAATAAACAGCATAGTCATTGAAACTCTGTACAGGGAGATATCTGATTCCTAATACATAGGGGTCTGAGGAGTCAAACCCTAAAATATGGGAGACTTTAACTAATAAAATATAAAAATTTGCTTGACAAAAAATTATAGAAAAACTATATTAAATAGATATATGAGTTTAGTTTCAGGAAAAATTTACAGATCTTAATTTTGAGTTTCAGAACTCGAGATATGAATTTTTAAGCGACTGTGACGCAGATTGCCAACTTGACTGGAAATTTTAAAAATAAATTGTTTGAGCTGTTTAATTAATGAATTAAGTTTAGTACCACCTCAAGCTCAACTCTGGCGACGGTCTCGGGCGTGATGGCGTTACATTGCATAAGTACCTAAATTTTTATAATTAAAGCATAACTTATCTTTGCACAGTTTACAATTATTATACCCACATGGCCGAAACATTTAGCAATTTTACAAACCTTATATATAACGTTTATACTATTAATATAGACTCAAAATAAGTTAACATAATATATACAATTCGTTCGGATATAAATATATAAGGACATCCAAAATATATTCAGATAAACTTTACAACAAGTCATATTTACAATTTAATAAACAATTCAGCACAAATGAGATGCAAATTCGTACCACCCATTTAACTAATCCATAATTCACATGAATTTTTCTCTCAAATATGACCATATCCAAAGCATGCTCATAAATATCCAAATTCATCGACCTTTCAAGTATATAATACCTACTACAATTACCATGCATTCAAGGTACACAACATTTTAACTAAAACTTACATAAACCATAAGCAATATAACCAACTTTAACATAATGATTGAGCCATTTTCGCATGGCTTCATACATAACCAAAATTCATCTTTTCCAAAACACACTTCAGCCTATACATGCCATAATTTGAGTTTAACTTATAGAGGTACAAAATAATAGATAGTGTGATGAGCTTTGCTGACGATCCCCGAGCTTGTAACTTGATTCCAAAATCTATAAAACAAATACAAATACACACACAATAAGCCATATAAGCTTAGTAAGTTATAAGCAAACAAACAAACCGATAATATAATCAACTTATTATAACCAACCAAATTACAATATCATTATCAAGCTTATTTTCACCTTTCAACTTCAATAATAATATACCTGAACACAAATATTTATTACCTTGGCCGAATGTTCACAAGGCTAAGTCATCAAATTATTGTTCAATTTTCAAAACCAAATTATAATCATAAAACCTAATACACATACCTTTGTATAAACAAGCTTTTAAATCAAGATAAAATTTATATACACATATTAACTCAATAATCGAATGTGCAAGGTCACTATACATATATACGCAAAAATAAAATCACACCAAAGAGGATCATAATTCTTGACCATAGGGCCGAATACACATGACATTTTCACACATATACTTGTAATTAATTTCATAACACTCACTTACCTTGTTGCAAATAAATACTAAACTAATACATACTTGATTCCTTAACTAATTTTACATATTTTTCCCCACTTATCGATGCCTGATGAACCATTCGGAATTGGGTTGGACACTCGGATAATCACACCTGTATTGTACAATGCCAACGTCCTAGACGTGGTCTTACATGTAATCACATATCGATGCCACTGTCGCAGACAGGGTCTTACTCGTACACATACATCGGAATCACATATCGATGCCATGGTCTTACTCGCACACATATATTGGAATCCTATGTCATGAAATATGTATCCTAACTATTCCTAAAGTTTACAAGGGGCTTTCGGACGTCGTAGCTTGGTCGAAACGAACTTGGAATGTGGTAACTAAGCTTATTCATATTCATCCATAGTATTTATGGCTTCATACATTTCATTCCAGCATACATATTTAATATTAAACTACAATTAAACACGTTTATTTGCTTATAAACTTACCTCGGACGTTATAGAACGGAGCAGGGCAGCTAGTCGACGACTTTAATTTTTCCCGATCCAAATCCGATTTCTTTGGTTCTTTATCTAAACCTATTCAAATTAAGCTCATTCAAACATATTTTCATTCAATTTAGTCCAAAACACATAAATGGGAAAATTACCATTTACCCCTAACATTTACAATTTTTACAATTTAGTCCCTATTGCACAAAACACAAAATACACAAAATTTCAAGATACCCATGTTTGGCCAAATCTTACCCATTACCATACAAATCCATATATTTCATTTATTTCACATTTTAGTCCCTCAAATTATTATTTTTACAATTTAGTACTAATTACTCAAAATTATCAAAAACTCCAATACAAAATATGTTAATCTAAAACATATCTTTCATATTTCATCATCAAAAAAAAAATCACAAGCTATCAATAATGGCATAACTCAAAATATTCATCAAAATAAAAAAAATTAAAGCTTGAGCAACAATCTCAAAAACGTAGAAATTATCAAAAACCGAACAAAAACGAACCTTGATTGAGCTTGATTATAAGCCGTACCCTAACTTGTCTTCTTTCTTTTTCTTTTATTAAGTTTCGGCAATGAGAAAGTTTATGCACTTATGTTTTTGTTTTATTTTTTTATGGTATGTTTTATATTATAACATATTACCACATAATTTACTAATTTACCCTTACCTTAAGTTATTTATATATCACTTATTAATGACTGAAGGTGTCCATGCAAGGATGCAAAGGTATATTTTCATTATAAGTGCCTCCATTAATAAAGACAACAATAATTAAGTACTTTCACATTTAACCACCAAATTTTAATTTTACGCGATTAAGTCCTTTTATTTAATCGGACACTCAAATGATAAAATTAAATCCCAAAAATTTCATAGATATAAATTCACACAAAATAAACTTAGAAAATATTTTTAAAATATTTTTTGACTCGGATTCGTGGTCCTGAAACCACCATTTTGATTAGGTTCTAAATTGGGCTGTTACAACTCTCCCCCCTTAGGGATTTTAGTCCCCGAAAAACTTACCAATGAATAGGATCGGATAGCGTTCTCTCATCGTATCCTCTGCTTGCCATGTTGCTTCCTCAACACTGTGTTTATGCCACAATACTTTAACTAACGGAATCTTTTTATTTCATAACTCTTTAATCTCACGAGCCAGAATACGAATCGATTCTTCCTCGTATGTCATATCAGGCTTAATGTCAACCCCAGTCGGACTAATCACATGTGAAGGGTCAGACCGATATCTACGGAGCATCAAAACATGAAATACATTGTGGATCATTTCTAACTCAGGTGGCAACAACAGTTTGTAAGCAACTGGCCCGATACGCTCTATTACTTCATACGGCCCAATAAACCTTGGACTCAATTTACCTTTGCGACCAAATCTGAGTATTTTCTTCCATGGTGAAACTTTTAAGAAAACTTTATCTCCGATCTGAAACTCTATATCTTTGCATTTCAAGTCCGCATAAGATTTCTGACGATCCGATGCTGCTTTCAGACTTTCACGAATTACTTTCACTTTCTGTTCAGTTTCTCTGATCAAGTCGACCCCGTGTATCTTATTTTCACTTAGCTCAGTCTAGTACAATGGTGTACGACATTTACGACCGTAAAAAGCCTCATAAGGTGCCATTTTGATACTCGATTGAAAGCTGTTATTATATGCAAATTCAATTAGAGGTAGGTATCGTTCCCACGTACCTTCAAACTCGAGAATGCAACATCTCAACATATCCTCAAGTATCTGAATAATTCGCTCAGACTGGCCATCTATTTGCAGATGGAAAGCAGTACTGAAATGTAATTTCGTACCTAGTGCATCTTACAGTTTCTTCCAAAACCGCGATGTAAACCTCGGATCTCTATCTGAAATAATAGATAAAGGCACACCATGTAATCTCACAATCTGAGAAACATACAATTCAACCAGCTTATCCAGCAACTAGTCTATACGTATAGAAACAAAATGAGCCGATTTAGTCAATCTATCCACAACAACCCAGATTGCATCTTTCTTGCTCGGTGTCAACGGTAAACCATATACAAAATCCATCGTAACTCTGTCCCATTTCCACTCTGGTATCATAATCGGCTGAAGCAATCCAGAAGGTACATGATGCTCGACCTTTACTTGCTGACAGACTAAACATCTTGCAACAAAATCAGAAATGTCTCGTTTCATACCATGCCACCTATAAAGTTGTTTTAGATCATTATACATCAATACACATACCTGGGTGAACAGATAACCGACTGCTATGAGCTTCACTCAAAATCATCTGAATCAACTTTGAATTCCTTGGGACACATATTCGATTCCTGAATCTCAAACAGTCATCAGAATCAATTTTGAATTCTGAATCAGCATCTGTCTCACATTAAGCTCGTTTTGCCAATAATTCATTATCAACCTTCTGAGCATCACATATTTGTTGAACAAATAACGGTCTTGCTTTTAATTTAGCTATTATCAAACTATCCTCAGACATAGCCATATGCGCATCCATTACATGCAAAGAAAATAGTGATTTTCAGCTTAATGCATCAGCAACAACATTAGCCTTTCCTAGGTGATAGTCAATCACAAGGTCGTAGTCTTTTAGCAATTCTAACCATCGGCGTTGTCTCAAGTTCAGATCTTTCTATGTCTTCAAATATTTCAGGATTTTGTGATCTGATTAAACATGACATTTCTCACCAAACAGATAGTGACGCCAGATTTTCAACGCAAATACAATAGCTTCCAATTCTAGGTCATGTGTCGGATAGTTCTTTTCATGTGGCTTTAAATGTCTCGAGGCATAAGTTATAACTTTGCCCTCCTACATCAATACACAACCCAAACCATTTAAAGATGCATCACTATAAATAACAAATTCTTTACCCGATTCTGGCTGAACTAGCACTGAAGCTTTGGTCAAAAGGGCTTTCAACTAATCAAAACTTTTCTGGCACTTCTTTGACCACTCGAACTTAATATCTTTCTGCAATAGCTTCATCATCAGAGCTGCAATCATAGAGAAACCTTTCACAAACTGTCTATAATAACTAGCAAGTCCCAGAAAGCTTCGAACTTCAAAAACATTCTTCGGAGGTTTCCAATGAAGTATAGCTGAAATTTTACTTGGTGCAACCTGAATACCCGATGCTGATACCACATGACCTAAAAAACTGACTTCACTTAACCAGAACTCACATTTACTAAATTTCGCATACATTGCTTATCTCGCAAAATCTGTAACACAAGTCTCCAATTCTAGGCATGTTCAGTTTTATCACGGGAATAAATCAAAATGTCATCTGTAAACACAACCACAAACCGGTCTAGATACAGTCTGAAAATTTGATTCATCAAATCCATGAAAGTAGCAGGTACATTATTGAGTCCGAAAGGCATAACCAAAAATTTGTAGTGTCTGTACCTCGTTCGAAAAGCAGTCTTTGGTACATCGGATAATAGCCCCTTTCAATTGGTCAAACAGATCGTCAATCCGTGGCAACAGATACTTATTCTTTATAGTCACCTTATTAAGCTGCCTATAATCGATGCACATTCTCATAGTTTAGTCTTTCTTTTTCACAAACAACACATGTGCACCCCACGAAGAGAAACTCAGTCGTACAAAACCTCTATATGTCAATTCTTGCAACTAAGCTTTCATTTCTTTTAATTCTGTAGGTGCCATTCTGTATGGAGCTATGGATATCGGAGTCATCCCAGGCATTAACTCAATACCAAACTCTACTTCCCGAATAGGTGGTAAACCCAATAATTCTTTAGGAAACACATCTAGATACTCACATACTACAGGTACTGATTCAATGTTTCTTTCAACCACTTTACTGTCAAATACGTAGGCAAAATAAGCTTCACACTCTTTTCTCACATATTTCTAAGCTAGCATCGAAGAAATTACTGCTAGTAAACCATACAAATCACTAGATTCAATCCGAATAACCTCATCATTCTGACTCCATAAATCAATGGTCTTTCTCTTACAATTCACAACAACATCATGTAATGTTAACCAGTCCATACCCAGAATTATGTCGAACTCATCAAATGGTAGTAACGTCAAATCAGTCGGAAAGTACAGATCTCGAACCATCAAGGGACAACTCTTACACACTTTGTCAACCATAACACACCGGCCCAAAGGGTTTGACACTCTAATCACAAACTCAGTAGACTCAACAGGCAGAGTCTTACTGATTACTAATGTCTCACACACATAAGAATGAGTAGAACTAGGATCAATCAATGCAATTACATTAGTATCATAAAGAGTGAATGTACCAGTAATAACATCTGGAGATGAAGCCTCCTCTCGCGCGCGAATGGCATAGGCTCTGGCAGGTGCACGAGCCTCAGATCTGACTGTTATATCTTTATTTCGTCTCTGACTGCCACTCGCATTACCCGTATTTCTCGGTGGTCTACCTCGAGCCGCAATATTACTTGATCTTGTGTTCTGCACTGGATTCTCTTCAGCTAACCCTGGGCAACCTCGAATATAGTGATCTATCGATCCACATTTAAAATAGGCCCGATCATGAAATCTGCAACTACCGGGATGTCGTTTACCACAGTGTTTACACTCGGGCTAATTTGATCTGACATTACCTACACTAGCTATTGAGGTAGCTCTCGAACTCACAGGTGGTCTATTCTAATCCCGTCTGGTTTAACCAGAAGTGGCTCTAGAATGAATGAAATCATCTCAGAACTTCTTTGGTGTTGACTGAACTGACTTACTGAATGATCTCTTACGCGAGTCTCTAGCTTCAATATCAGGTTTTCTATTTTGTTTCCCGAGCTCTTCAGCTTTGCAGGCTCGCTCAACAAGCACCACAAACTCTTTTATCTCCAGTATGCCAACTAACAATTTAATGTCTTCGTTCAGTCCATCTTCAAATCTTTTACACATTATGGCTTCGGTAGAAACACACTCTCGAGCATACCGACTGAGTCCCACAAATTTCCGCTCATACTCTGTCACGGTCATCCGCCCTATTTCAGCTCTAGAAATTCTTTTCGCTTCTGATCAATAAATCTCTGGCTGATATACTTCTTATGGAACTCAGTTTGAAAGAATTCCCAGGTCACTCACTCTCTTAGAACCACTGATACTAGGGTATTCCACCAGTGATATGCTGTGTCTCGAAGTAAAGGTGTGGCATACTTCAAACATTCATCTGGGGTACAGGACAGCTCATCAAACTCACGGATGGTATTATCAAGCCAGTACTCAGCCCGCTCAGCATCATCATCATCCGTAGCTTTAAATTCTTCAGCACCATGTTTTCTGATTTTATCAACAGGTGGCTTATACAATCTCAACGGATCACTTACTTGAGGTACAACAGGCATCAAAGATGGATTAGTCAGGGGTGGAGGTTGTTGTGCAGTCGGGTTAGTCCGAATATACTGAGTAAACCAGTCATTCATCATTTGGTAAAAGGCTTGTCTAGCCTCTCCTTCCTAGTTACTCGAAATCGGTAGAGAATCAACCGGTGTTGTCCCTTGCGCGGGAGCAGCCGCTACACTCTTGACATCATCAGCTACAACTCCGTCGGATCCATTCACTATATGAAAACACATTTAAAAAAAAGATATATGTAAAAAAAAGAAACATATTACATATATCAATATATGTAAAAAAAAAGAGAAACATATTACATATATAACATAACAAATTATCAATTTGTTAAATGGCATTCGATTACTTAATTAAAAGACAAGCATTTCATTTCATACTTCTATGCAAACAAATATACATAATCAATTAAGTCATTTAGTTGGTTTTGTCAAATATCTTATTCGGTTTTAACAATTTCATGACTTCACAGATAACCAACGAATCTTTATACCATGCACATATCACATCGACTATAATAAAAGTACATATAAAAATCTCGTTCACATATCATAATCGAGTACCTCAATACACATAACCATTGTCAATAAACCAAATCCCTAAAATAAATTTAAGGCCTAATATGACAAACTCTTTATGATAAATAAATTATACATCATTTACAATATTAATATAGTCACTTTATGAATTTCGAATTTACTTCTTGCATAAGTACCTAAATTTTTATAATTAAAGCATAACTTATCTTTGCACAGTTTACAATTATTTTACCCACAAGGCTGAAACATTTAGCAATTTTACAAACCTTATATATAATGGTTATACTATTAATATAGACTCAAAATAAGTTAACATAATATCTACAATTCGTTTGGCTATAAACATATGAAGACATCTAAAACATATTCAGATAAACTTTACAACAAGTCATAGTTACGATTTAATAAACAATTCAATACAAATGAGATGCAAATTCGTTCCACCCATTTAACTAATCCATAATTCACATGAATTTTTCACTCAAATATGACCATATCCGAAGCATGCTCATAAATATCCAAATTCATCAACCTTTCAAGTGTATAATACCTACTACAATTACCATGCATTCAAGGCACACAACATTTTAACTAAAACGTACATAAACCATAAGCAATATAACCAACTTTAACACAAAGATTAAGCCATTTTCGCATGGCTTTATACACAACAAAAATTCATCTTTTCCAAAACACACTTCAGCCTATACATGCCATAATTCGAGTTTAACTTATAGAGGTACCAAAATAATAGATAGTGTGATGAGCTTTGCTGACGATCCCCGAGCTTGTAACTTGATTCCAAAATCTATAAAATAAAGACAAATACACACACAATAAGCTATATAAGCTTAGTAAGTCATAAGCAAACAAACAAACCGATAATATAATCAACTTATTATAACCAACCAAATTACAATATCATTATCAAGCTTATTTTCAACTTTCAACTTCAACAATAATATACCTGAACACAAATATTTATTACCTTGGCCGAATGATCACAAGGCTAAGTCATCAAATTATTGTTCAATTTTCAAAACCAAATTATCATCATAAAACCTAATACACATACCTTTGTATAAACAAGCTTTTAAATCAAGATAAAATTTATATACACATATTAACTAAATAACCGAATATGCAAGGTCACTATACATATATACGCAAAAATAAAATCACACCAACGAGGATCATAATTCTTGTCCATAGGGTCGAATACACATGATATATTTACACATATACTTGTAATTAATTTCATAACACTCACTTAACTTGTTGCAAATAAATACTAAACTAATACATATCTGATCCCTTCACTAATTTTACATATTTGTTCCTAATTATTGATGCCCGATGAACCATTCGAAATTGGGTAGGACATTCGGATAATCACACATGTATCGTACAATGCCAACGTCCTAGACGTGGTCTTACATGTAATCACATATCGATGCCACTGTCCCAGACAGGGTCTTACTCGTACACATGCATCGAAATGACATATCGATGCCATGTTCTTACTCGGACACATATATCGGAATCCTATGCCATGACATATGAATCCTAACTATTCCTAAGGTTTACACGGGGCTTTCGGACGTCGTAGCTCGGTCGAAACGAACTTGGAATGTGGTAACTAAACTTATTCATATTCGGCCATAGTATTTATGGCTTCATACATTTCGTTCCAGCATACATATTTAATATTAAACTACAATTAAACACGTTTATTTGCTTATAAAATTACCTCGGACATTATAGAACGGAATAGGGCAGCTAGTCGACGACTTTCGTTTTTCCCGATCCAAATCCGATTTCTTTGGTTCTTGATCTAAACATATTCAAATTAAGCTCATTCAAACATATTTTCATTCCATTTAGTCCAAAAACACAGAAATGGGAAAATTACCGTTTTACCCTTGACATTTACACTTTTTACAATTTAGTCCCTATTGCACAAAACACAAAATACACAAAATTTCAAGATACCCATGTTTGGCCAAATCTTACCCATTACCATACACGTCCATATATTTAATTTATTTCACATTTTAGTCCCTCAAATTATTATTTTTGCAATTTAGTCCTAATTACTCAAAATCATCAAAAACTCCAATACAAAATATGTTAATCTAAAACATATCTTTCATATTTAATCATCAAACAAAAAAATCACAAGATATCAATAATGGAATAACGCAAAATATTCATCAAAATCAAAAATTAAAGCTTGGGTCTTGAAGATTACTAAGCAACGATCTCAAAAAATTAGAAATTATCAAAAACTGAATAAAAACGAACCTTGATTGAGCTTGATTATAAGCCGAACCCTAACTTGTCTTCTTTCTTTTTCTTTTATTAAGTTTCGACAATGAGAAAGTATATGCACTTATGTTTTTGTTTTATTTTTTTATGGTATGTTTTATATTATAACATATTACTATATAATTTACTAATTTACCCTTAGCATAAGTTATTTATATATCACCTATTAATGACTGAATGTGTCCATGCAAGGATGCAAAGGTATATTTGCATTATAAGTGCCTCCATTAATAAAGACAACAATAATTAAGTACTTTCACATTTAACCACCAAGTTTTTATTTTACACGATTAAGTCCTTTTATTTAATCGGACACTCAAATGATAAAATTAAATCACGAAAATTTCACAGATATAAATTCACACAAAATAAACACAAAAAATAATTTTAAAATATTTTTCTGACTCAGATTCATGGTCTTGAAACCACCGTTTCGATTAGGGTCTAAATCGGGCTGTTACAATATTGATGATTATTAGGTTAATGATAGATGTGTATACATATATATGTTTGAGATTGGATTGAATTATTATAGTACAAGAAGAATGCGATGAACAATTTTCAGTACTAATCCTATAACTGCGTAGTATATGAATAACAAGCATGATTAATTTATTTATTTAGCTTTCACCTTGTTTAATGAAAGTAAATGGTTTCGGGATGATATGCTTATAAGAAATTTTGAAGCAAAAGATGAATTACAGAATGATTATATGTTGTAAGTGTTATGGTAAGAAGAAACATTTAAGTAAAATGGTTATATGAAATGCTTATAAGGAAAACTATATGCATGTATATGCAAGGCTACACCAATTATCCATGAGAGGTGTAGTGAATAGAAAACGACAGTTAACTTAAAATATAATAAAATAATCATGCTTAGTTGTTTATTCTAATATGTCAGCAATTAAGTTGCCTTTATACGAACTTACTAAGTATTATTGCTTACATTAGTTATTTCCTTTTCCTGTAGATCATCGGAAGGTTCAATTTGGTTGGAAGCTCGTCGGAGACCTATCACACTATGTAGTAGTTAATTCGGTAGTTTTTGAGCATTTTTGGCTAAAGGTTATAATGGCCATGCCATTATAACATTCCAACCATGTGTCCCTATTTCGAATGTTACATGGCCTAAGACACGGGCGTGTATCTCAGTCGTGTGACCCCTATAGTCAAAATTTTGCAAGTTTTTCCTGTACTTTCCAAATGTTTTCAATTAGTCCTAAATTATTTATAATGCATTTTTAGGGCCTCGAGGGCTCGATTTAGGGACTATATGTATGTGAATGATTGATTCATGTTATAATTATGACTATGTATGAAAGGTGTATTTAAGTGTTCTGTGTGTTCAATAATGCTCCATAACCCTAGCCCGGTGACGGATATGGGTTAAGGGTGTTATAGTTGGTGCATAGTATATGCCAAAGTGATATGAGTTAGCATAATGAGTCTATCTGTGTTCCATCTACGCCAGTAGGCATACTCTATGTAAAATGTGTGTATTTTTCTAAAAGATTTAGTTAATATTCTAAGTATTGTATTGTATGATTTCTCTTTGGAACTCTATGTTCATACAAACTTACTCTATTACCTTTTTCCTTCTCAGGATTTGTTGATTGAAGGAAGACTTTGATCAAGGACTACGCCAGTGAACTGTTAAGATTGTGAGTTGATTATTTTATGTTTGTATCATGCATAATATATGGGGGTGATGCTTAAGTTTATTTTGAAAATGATGTGTATAAATAACTTTTTTATATTAATAAATTGTTTTTATAAGAATTTAATGAATTATTAATATTTGGGTTTTAAGTCAATATATTCTATTTATGAAGTTGTCATATTTGAATTTATATGCCATATGAAATGTATGTTGTTTTCAAAATGATGATATTTCTTTTACCTTATTAAAATAACAGCTAAATTATGTTTTGAATCTATAACTTTGTAAGGATTCTTCAATGCTTCTACTGAAATGTATTTAAGTCAATATGTTTTCAAGTAGTAATACACCAATCTTAGATCCCATTTAGGGTCAGGTTTGGCGTGTTACAATCTAAACCACTTTGTCTAGCAGTCTGTAATACGAAATATCCCCTTTCTTGTATAACCATGTAAGATAGTCCCAATGGACTTCCCTACAACAAGGTAGTCTTTGTTGATATTCCTATCTTCAAGTTAGTCATTGGTAGATTTCTGAACATTCGATAGTCCCAATGGACATCCTCTTCCTTTGTTAATCCCTGGCAAACATTTCACCTCATATTGCCGTCGGCGGACATTTCACCCTACATTGCCCTTGTTGGACTTTCCACTTATCCTTGGCAGACTTCCCTCTTATGATAGTCCTTGGTGGACTTTCCACTCACGATGGTCCTTGGTAGACTTTCCACTTACGATGGTCCTTGGTAGACTTTCCTCTTAAGATAGTCCTTGGTGGACTTCGCTTTTTTGGCATCCTCTTTGCCAATAAATACTTGGAATTAAAATTTTAAAAAATCATATCACTTTCTCATAACCCATTTTGGCTTATTTGTTATCTCTGGCGTACTCTTAGTGGTAGGTACTTATTCGAAAATACCTTGAAGGAAATACCCCTATTTCCATACATATCCATGCATAAGGTGCTTTCACATATTCCTCCTACCTTTGCAACCTGGTTGGATCTCTTATCATCATGCTCGCCTATATTCCCATAAGCACCATGACCTTTATGACAAACATGCCATCATGCGAATCACATAGTATTTTTCACGTACATACCCTAGCGGGCTTCTTTACCTACTATCTTGGCAGACTTCATTTTTTCATAAGGCGTACCTATCCTCCACTGAATCATGCCATGGCTCACCCTAGAATTTCAACTTCGAGGAGTCAGTAAACTTCTTTCAAGGTATCATTCCATAAGGCCAGTAGAGAGCTTGTAGACTATTTCCATGGTGTCACTCCGTAGGGCCTATAAACTGTTTCCATGGTGTCACGCCTTAGAGATCGTAGAATTTTTCCATGGTGTCGATCCATAGAGCCTATAAACCATTTGTCTAACCAAACCATCCTCAAATTCCCCTTTCAATCTGTCTATTCCTCTATTATGCCTATTTACCTATCTTCAACTAACCTGCCAAAATAACTCCCTCCATACTTCAAAGTACATATATTTCACACATAACGTTACCCTTACTAGTATAACACGTAGTACACCACATGTCAATACATCAATACAACCATATCTTACATCCAGAGAACATACTTGCAAGCATTCTTATATTAAATTACTTTATGTAAACATAACTTTCTCATTCACCATAATCATATACAAGCATGGAATTCAAACTAAACTCAAAACAAACATACAAGCAGAACATGCAAGCACCAAAACAACCAGCAAACACCCAAAGGTGTAGTACAAAAACTCACTTTCAATCCTTCATCCTCGTTAGCTCAGCTTTTCCAAATGCTAGAGCCTCTTTTGTCCTAACAGCTAACCAAGACAACCAAATATACCAGTTAAATCAAAATCTTTCTTGCAATAAAATCCAAAATCCAATAACATGAATGACTTTTCAAAGATTTCATAAATCCTTAAGTTCATTTTTTCTCAATTCCACGATTACAGAGAGATTTAGAAGCTTATCGGTTCTCCAAATTTACTACATTCTAGACTTAAACCTCACGATCACTATCCCATGCAGTGCTTTCCTCAACTTTCTCTTCTTTAGAGCAGCTAAAGAACATGATGTAGGAGAGAAGATAATAAAACAAAAATGAGAATATTTCTACCTTTAGAAAAATCCTTCTCACGCAAATATGTAACCTTTCACACACAGTTACCAAAGCCCCGAATAACCATTCGTCAATAATCATTCAGTCTCCTACTAAGGAACTAGTTGGTTCCAACTTAAATAAACCAGAAGTGAGACTCAACTAATTACCAATCAGCCACAAAAATTCCCATATTTTTCAATAGAGCCCACCAACTTACTATATCTTTCAATTTACCCTTAAATATTTCTAAATTCCATGACCTTAATGAAAACTGGGTGTAACATATATATATTAAACTTCTAATCATACTACGATAGTTACTAGGATTAGTTGTAACTGTCCTTACATTTGGGAATCTAAAATCAACATAGGAGTTCTAACTAGCCTTGAACCTTCAAGCCCAATTTTTTTTCTGAGTTTAGTGCTTACTTCTCTTATGATAAGAAAATTCCATATTTAAGATGTTTGATCTAGAAACCTAAAAAAAATAGGACAATTCTCCTACCATGCTCATCGAACTCAGATTGCATCATTTTCACAAATCCTTCTTTGGCTTGCTCGAAGTTGAGCCAAATATAATACCATCTACATATATTTAAACTACTTTAATAACACCCTTCTACTTCTTAATTAACATGGTCTTATCCATGCACCCTTGCTCGAGAAAAACCTTAGAAGCCTCTTATACCATACCCTTAAGGACTGCTTCAATGCATATAAAAAATTTATAAACATCATTGGGATGCTTAGAGGTCTTTGAATCCTTTCTGATTCTCCACTAACACCTTTTCATTGATGAAGCCATTCAAAAAATGCATTTTCACATCTATCTAAAATACCTTTATTTCCAAGTAGGTTGCAATTGCTAGTAGGAGTTTGATTGTTTCTAATTTTACCACAAGTTTGAGTGTCTTAGCAAAGAAAAGTCCTCCCACAAAAGTGTAGCCCTAAGCCACTAATCTGGCCTTATTCATGGTGATGTTTCCATGTTTGTTAGTATTGTTCTTAAAGATCTATTTTGTCCTAGTTACTTTGCAATCCAAAGATCTAGGGACAATCTACCATACATCATTTCTTTCAAATTGATTTAACCTTTACTACATGGCTTGAATATAATTTTTCATATTTGTGATCAACGGAGGAAATGTATCATGCCAGTCTAACCATATCACAATAGTTAAGCTTAGGCTTGCGTCTAACCCTGAATCCTCCCTCAACATCACTAATTACATCAACCAGTGGATGGATCTTACATACCTTTGAAGATGGTTGAGGTTGAGACACATGAATTATATGTAGATCCCCATTGTCTTCAAGCTCACTTGCATGATTAATTTTAGGTTCAATTGCAATTGATTCTACATCTAGTTTAATTAATTCTCTATCTACACATTCATTGGATAAACAACTTGCTTGTTGACGTTTGACATAACCTTATTTGTTTATTTTTTAAAAAAAATATTTTTTCTAGCTTATTTGTATATGTATATAATATATCTTTCATTTGAAGACTTAAAACCAACTCATAAGTATATATGAAAAAAGTAATTTAGAAATATTTCAAATTTGAGTTGTAACATTAAAACACATGAATATTGATACATATTAATACTAAAAATATTAAAAAAATAAGTTCATCGACATATTAATACTAACTAATTTTAAAAATTATAACATAATATTTTAGAAAAATTTATTTATCTATAATATATATAAAAGCACGAGTTTAGAGAAACTTTTAAATCTACCTGACTACTCTTTATTTTTCATCATATTACTAAATTAACTTTAAGATAATTATAACTTAATTTAGAATTATTAATGAAAACAAATTGTTATTATCTTAAGATAGAGTTATTACTTGAATAGAACTCTAAGCATAAAATATACAAAAAATTTGTGGTAATTATAACTATAATTTAATTACAATTATTAATTAAAAATTTGTGTTAATTTTTTTAAAAAAAAACTGTGTTAGTTTTATTAATGTAAAATAGAGTTATTACTTATATAAAACTCTAAGCATGTAACACCCCTAACCCGTAACCGACATCAGATTAGGGTTACGAGGCATTACCAGACAGACAGAACATTTCAAACCAATTTAGAATCACATATACTATTTAACATCATTTCATAAACAATCATCTCTAATTATGGTCTACGAGACCTAAAATATACATTTAAAGAAAGGTCAAAACTAACCCGAACTTATTCAGAATTTTCAGAACTTAACTAATTCTTTCAAACTGTTAAAGTCACACGCCCGTGTGACTAGGCCGTGTGGTACACATGGGCACTTGACACGCCCATGTGAACCAGCCGTGCCAAAAATAGGTCCTATACTGACTTTTTCACACGGCCAAAAGGCACGCCCGTGTGACAGCCCTAAAGTGACCCTAGTCGAGAAGTGGTTTTGGGGCCACAAAACCGAGTCATAAAAATAATTAGCTGTCATATTTGATGCTTATTATATGTATATATGCATGTGTGAAAATTTCATGTTTGAATTTTGTCAATTGTAAGTGAATTTTATCAAATAGGACTTATGTGCGAAAATTTAGAAATGTGCTAGGCAAATGTGAAATGGCCTATTAATGCATGTTGTGAAAATGATGGGTTTGCATGTCAATTTACCCAAATTTAAGCTTAGTGGCCGGCCATGCTATGAGTGGAAACATGTCACAAACATGTTATGTTAGTGATGTATGTTAGGAAAAATAAAATAAGGAGTATGGGTAATAAAGAATGGAAAAAAAAGGAAAGAATGTGTGTGATTGTCTCCCTCCCCCATTGCCGTGAGTGGAAGAAAAGAAAACAAAAAAAAAGTGTTCATCCTTTGGTTCATCCTTGGCCGAAAATTCTAAGGAAGAAGGAAGGAGTTCTTGCTTCATGTTTGGTTTGGAAGAGGATTAGGAGGAGGTTCGGCTATACTTGTATCTAGATTAAGGTATGTTGATGTTGTGCCATGAGATTCATGCATGTTTTTAGTTGCTAGTTTGAGTTCTAATTAGCCATGGTTCAAATCTTTGCTATGTCATGGGGATGATATTCGGCCAAGGTGGATTTTGTGTTAATGTCATTGCATGCTAAATGTGAAGCTTGTTAATGATACATGTGATGGTGGATTGATTAACTCTTGGATTTTCTTTTTAGCATTTTTGAGTGAGACATTAAGTTCTTTGTTTAACCATGATCAAAATTGAAATGGTAAGGTGTTGTGATGTATTCGACCATGGTATATCCATAAGTATGATTTATGCTTATTGCATGGTAGGTAAGATTTGTGTTTTGGATTTATGTTTATGTTTGGTTATAATCAACCTTGTGATTCGGCTCTTACACATATATATATGTTTGCACATGATGTATTGGCATGACATATATAATATCTCAAGGTATATATTTTCATATGATGGTGTTTCGGTTATGGAGTAAATGATGGATGCGTATTGAGTTATAATATGTAATGCATTAGTTAGTAAAATGTATGCCATTTGTGTGTGGTATTAAGTATATAATTGGCCTCAACATAAACATGCATATTCGGCCACATGAATGAGTACATAGGTTGATGTGTTTGTTCGGCCATAGGTAAGCATATTGAAGGATTTATCTTGACTTAGAAAATTCGGCTAAGGAGAATACTAACTAATGTGTTGAGTTTGATTCATGATTCCGTACATATGTGACTTTGATGTCTAATGAATTATATATGGGCTAAGTACCTTGAGTTCCTCTTTTCGATGCTCAAATGATTAAATCAATTTATTTGTTAAATTAAGCTCAAGAGCAAAGGGGAACTAAATCCGATAAAGGGAAGGAAAAAGTGGTCGAATAGCCATCGAAATCGTTCGACAACATCCGAGGTAAGTTTTCGAGTAATGGAACTTAGATTATGATTTGATTAGATCATATTTTAAGCGAATCAAAATCATGCTCTTTGTATGTGGCTATTGAGCCGAAATTGCAAGTGTGATAAGTGTCTTGTGTTTGAGCTTTGGTAATGAAAATGAAATACGGATGTGTCATGATTTATTGATAAATGTGCATGGTTATTCAAATGATGTCCGGGCTAAGTCCCGAAGGCTTTGTGCTAAGTGACTATATCCGGACTAAGATCCGAAGGCATTTGTGCGAGTTACTAATTCCGGGCTAAGCCCGAAGGCATTGGTGCGAGTTACTAAATCTGGGTTAAGTCCCGAAGGCATTTGTGCGAGTTACTATAACCGGGCTATGTCCCGAAGGCATTTGAACGAGTAGCTATATCCGGTTAAATTCCGAAGGTACGTGATTCGGGAATGAGCGATCTTGCTGTAAAAATTTCAGTTAATACGCTTGTAAAATCCCAACAATGAGGTATGTTTCGTGTGTGCATTGGAATAGTTGATTCCCTTCGAATAATATTCGCTCAGTAAATTTATGAGTTTCCGGCCTTGGCTAAGTTGATCTTTTGTGTGTGAATATAAGGGTTGGTAATGTGAAGTAATTATGATATTGAGAATTTGTGCATATGAAATTATCCGTTTAGTTATATGAATGCTATACTTCAGTTGTACTTAAATTCTTTGCTCAAACTTACTAAGCACTAAATGCTTACTCCGTTTCTTTGATTCTCTGTTTTATAGATTTTGGTTCGTCAGCTATCGGACTCGGGAATTTTGAAGTCGAAGTCGCCCACACTATCAAAGCCCCTTTTGGTACACTTTTGGTTGAACTTTGAAATGGCATGTATAGGACTACCCTCTTTGTTGTGGGTCATGGACCCTTTGGATTTGTATAATTTTGGATAGCCATGCGAAAATGGCTTATATATGTTTGAGCATAATGTTATAATCATTTGGTATGGATATGGTTATTGAGAGGTGTGGATATGCTTAACAAGGATTGGCCATGGGAATGGTTAATCACTATCATAAATTGTGCTATTTATGCTAAAAGGGCTAGTTGAATCATGGAAACTATGAAATAGGTAAAGTCTACCTTAAAGGCAGATGCTGACAGCAGCAGTGATGTAGATTTGGAAAATCAATAAAAATAGTAGAAATGGAATTAAATAGTGAATAAATTATTTAAATGAATCTTGATGAATCTATTTTCATAGGAAAGTAATGAAACGATCATATGAGCAGTATGTTAAGAGATATTCAGGTTTTCGTGAGACAGGGCCAGAACGGTTTCTGGATTCCCTGTTCCGACTTTGGAAATTCATTATAAATTAACCAGAGATAATTAGAAGTCATTCCATATATGCATAGATTCATTTTTGAGTCTAGTTTCTATAGAAACAAACGGCATCAGTATTGAAGCCCTGTACAGGGAGATATCTAAGTCATAATGAGAAAAGGTCAGTGTAGTCGATCCCTGTAACATGGGAGACTTTGACTAATAAACTGTACTAATTGGCTCAACCAAAAATTCTAGAAAAAATTTTTTAGATGCATATATGAGTCTAGTTTCAGGGAAAAATCATGAAACTGATTTTCGAGTTGTGAAACTCAAGATATGATTTTTAAGGTGACAGTGACGCAGTTAGCCAGCTTGCCTGGAAAATTTAAAATGGATTGTGCAAAGAAGTGATTTAAGTCTGCAAACCCCTCGTGTCCGACTCCGGCGACGGACTCGGGTACGGGGTGTTACAGCCCGTGTACGATGGCCATGTGATACTTAGCTAGCAACTGACTTTAATCCACGGCCATATGACTTGCCCATGTGTCGAGATCGTGTGATTCTTAGAAGAATACTGCTTTTCTTACACGGCCACAAGGCACGCCCGTATACCCTGACTGTGTGGCACTAAACAGGCTTGGTTAAAGCCAATTTGCCACCCCTTTTTGGGTCCAATCCTACCAACAATAATATACAACATTCACACCAAAATTTCCAACCAATTCCATGCTTAAGAATGACCAAAACACATTAGAACTTAGCACATTACAAACATACACCAAAACTATACACAACTCATCATTGTTAGTCAACTCCCATGGAATAATATACACATCAAAACGTATATACATAGACCTTTTAGCCTATACATGCCAAACTTTAAAATATTTATGCTTTCAAAAGTACCAAAATGAGATCGATAGTGTGAAGACGATCCTCGACTATCCCCAAGCCCTCAGTAGCTACGATAACTGTAAAACAGACAGTAAACACACAGAGTAAGCTACAAAGAGTTTAGTAAGCCAAATACAATTCATATAATTACTGAAGCATATATATACCATTCAAACATCTAGATTCATAACCATTTCATAGAATAATTCATAAACTTAACCATGCTCCTTTGTTTGCATATATGTCATGCTTCATTTCCATACATATTTCACAAAGACAGAGTTTTTCATATTTAGAAAATTTAGTACGATACAAACGTACCTGCATAGGTTATACAATCCATATACTCAATCTCAAATTTCTTACGCTATAATCAGTCGGGTCAGAAACGATACAGATGCTCATATTCAAGTACAATGCCGACGTCCCAGACGTGGTCTTACATGTAATTCAATATCGATGCCTCTGTCCCAGACAGGGTCTTACACGAAATCAGATGCGATGCCGATGTCCCAGACACGGTCTTACACGATGTCACAGACAAATGTCAACTTTGCTTAAGAACAAACAGAGTTTTTCAGATATTAACATATTATCATACTATACTCCAAAGATATACATCAGGCACTCAAGGCCATCCAATACAGATTACAGTTTATATGTGCAAAATTTATTTCAATTAACACATAATTGTAATTTGACTTACCTCGTACGGATTTCAGACGGAACGAGTCGACTATTCAACTATTTTGGACTTCCCTCGATCTAAGTTCGATTTTATTTATTCTTGATCTAATACAATTCAAATTCAACCATTCAATCATTCATTCACTCAAAATATTCCATGAACACATATTTAGGGCACTTTTCATTTTAGCCCTTACATTTTCACACTTTGACAATTTAGTCCATTTTTCACAAAATAACAAATATGTAAAATTCACCAAGACTGTAGCTTGGCCAAATATACATAGCTTCCATACAAGTCCAAATAAAATAATTAATTCATAATTTAGTCCTTCAAAACTCCATTCTCACAAATTAGTCCAAATGACTCTATTACATCAAAATTCAAAGAGAAAACTTATAACCCATCTACCAAGCCTTCATAATTCATCCAAAAACATTTCAAAACTCATGATATCAACAATGGCATCTCATGAAATCTTTAACTGAAACAGAAATTCAGACATGGGCTTTGAAGAACACGAAGCAATGATCACAAAAACGTAAAAATTACTAAAAACTGGGTCAAAATGGACTTACAATTGCTTCCTCAAAGTGTCGAATTATTTTGAGCATTCAAACCCTATTTCCATGGTAATATTCGGCCAAAAAAATGATGAACATGCAAAACCATTTCATGCTTTATTTTTATTTAATATATCATTTATACACTTTTTACCATTTTAGCCTTGTTAATAAAACATTAATTTTCATCCACTAATGTCCATAATTGTCCATACCATATAACAATGGTCTAATTGCATCTTAAAGACCTCATATTTAACAAGATAAATCAATTAGATAGAAAGCTACTTTTGCATTCACTGCAATTAAGTCCTTTTTCATAATTAAGCACAGAAACAGACAAATTAAATCATAAAAATTTCGTAGATATAAATTCACATATCGCAGATACAGAAAATAATATTAAAATATTTTTTGAACTCAAATTTGTGGTCCCGAAACTACTATTCCGAGTAGGGTCAAAACTAGACTGTTACAATTCTCCCCCTTAGGGATTTTCGTCCCTGAAAATCTTACCATTAAACAGATTCGGATACTGTTGTCTCATTGCATCCTCAGGCTCCCATGTAGCCTCTTCTACTCCGTGTCGATGCCACATCACTTTAACTAGAGAAATTTTCTTATTTCGTAACTCTTTAATCTCGCGAGCTAAAATACGGATCGACTTTTCTTCGTAAGTCATATCAGGTTGAATCTCAATTTCAGATGGGGATATCACATGGTACGGATTAGATCTGTACCGTTGAAGCATTGATACGTGAAATACATTATGTATCTTTTCTAACTCAGATGGTAGCCTCAATCTATAAGCAACCGGTCCAACTCGCTCGATGATTTCACACGATACAATGAACCTCGGACTCAACTTCCCCTTTTTTACCAAATCAGAATAGTTTCCTCCACGGAGACACTTTTAGAAACACTTTATCACCAATCTCATATTTGATATCTTTTCGTTTTAAATCTGCATAAGATTTCTGACAATCATAGGCAGCTTTCAGACTATCTCGGATTACTTTGACTTTCTGTTCAGTTTCCTTTATCAAATCAATATCGTAAATCTTATTTTTACTGAGCTCAGACCAATATAACGGAGTTTTACACTTTCTACCATATAAGGCTTTGTACGGTGCCATTTTGATGCTCGATTGAAAGCTATTATTATAAGTGAATTCAATCAAGGGTAAGCATTGTTCCAACCCACCTTCAAACTCAAGAATGCAACATCTCAACATATCCTCGAGTATCTAAATAATCCATTTTGATTGACCATCTGTTTGTGGATGAAAAGCGGTGCTAAAATGTTGTTTAGTACCCATAGCATCTTGCAATTTCTTCCAGAATCATGATGTAAATCTCGGGTCTCTATCAGACACTATTGACAATGGCACACCATGCAATCTCACAATATCAGAAATATACAACTTAGCTAGCTTATCAAGCGAATAATCAACTGAATCAGAATAAAATGAGCTGATTTCGTCAAACAATCAACTACAACCCAAATTGCGTCTATCTTTTTCGGAGACACAGGCAAACCTGAAACAAAATCCATGGTCACACGATCCCATTTCCACTCCGGAATCATTATTGGTTGTAATAACCCAGATGGCACTTGATGCTCAGCTTTAACTTGCTGACAGATCAAACATCTCGAAACAAAGTCAAAAATATCTCTTTTCATTCCCAGCTACCAATATAGTTGTTTCAAATCGTTATACATTTTCGTACTTCTCGGATGTACAGAAAATCTACTATTGTGGGCTTCACTTAAAATCATTTGAATCAAATCTGGATTTCTTGTAACACAAAGCCTATTCTGAACCTCAGACAGTCATCAACATCTATTTGGAATTCAGAATCAGAATCAGAATTACACTGAGTTCGTTTAGCCATAATCCCATTATCAATCTTCTAAGCTTCGATAATCTGTTGTAGAAACAAAGGTCTTGCTTTTAATTCAGCTAAAACTGAACAATCATCAGACAGAACTAAATGAGTATTCATTGCAAATAATGATTTTCGACTCAAAGCATCAGGAACCACATTTGCTTTTCCTGGGTGATAATCAATCACAAGTTCGTAGTCTTTTAACAGTTCTAACCATCTTCTCTGTCGTAAATTCAAATCTTTTTGCGTCATTAAATACTTCAGACTTTTATGATCAGAAAACACGTGACATTTCTAGATCTTCAAAGCAAACACAATGGCAGCTAACTCAATGTCGTGTGTAGGATAGTTCTTCTCATGCGGCTTTAATTGTCTCGAAGCATATTCAACAACTTTTCCTTCTTGCATTAAAACAGAACCGAGTCCATTCAACGAAGCATCGCTGTAAACAATGAATTCTTTACCTGACTCAGGTTGTACCAATACCGGAGCTTCAGTTAACAGAGCTTTTAACCGATCAAAACTTTTCTGACATTTCTCAGACCATTCAAATTTCATATCTTTCTGAAGCAATTTTTTCAACGGAGTTGCTATCACAGAGAAATATTTTACAAATCGTCTGTAGTAATCGGCAAGTCCCAGAAAACTACGGACTTCAGATACATTCCTAGTATAGCTGAAATCTTGCTCGGATCAACTCGGATACCGGAAGCTGATACAATATGACCCAGAAAACCAACTTCTCGCAACCAGAATTTACATTTACTAAACTTTCCATACAACTGTTTATCTCGCAAAGTCTTTAGCACTATTTTCAAATGTTCAGCATGCTCATATTCATCACGTGAATAAATCAATATATCATCAATGAATACAACAACAAATTGATCTAGACACGGTCTGAAAATTCTATTCATCAAATCCTTAAAAATAGCCGGTGCATTCGTTAAACCAAAAGGCATAACTAAAAATTCATAGTGTCCGTACCTCGTTCTGAAAGCAGTTTTCAGAATGTCAGAGTCCTTTACTCGCAACTGATAATAACCCGATCTCAGATCTATCTTTGAAAACACAGTAGCACCTTTCAACTGATTGAATAAATCATCAATTCTAGGCAGAGGGTATTTGTTCTTTACAGTCACTTTATTAAGCTATCTATAATCAATACACATTCTCATTGTGCCATCTTTCTTTTTCACAAACAGAACAGGAGCACCCTAAGGTGAGAAACTTGGTCTAGTAAATCCTCAATTAGTCAATTCCTGCAACTGAGATTTTAATTTCTTTAACTCAGTCGGAGCCATTCTATACGAAGCTATTGAAATTGGAGTAGTACCAGGTACTAATTCAATGCCAAATTCGACTTCTTGAATTGGAGGCAAACCAGGTAGTTCTTCAGGAAACACATCAGAGAAGTCACAAACAACAGGCACTGATTCAACTTTCTTATCATTCACTTTCGAATCTAACACATAAGCTAAATAGGCTTCACAACCTTTCCTCACATATTTCTGTATTTTCATTGCAGATACCACAGCTGGTAGTCCATTCAAATCACTAAACTCAATTCGAATTATTTCATCATTCTTACACCTTAAATCAATGACTTTTCGTTTACAATTCACAATAGCATCATGCAGAGTTAACCAATCCATTTCGAGAATTATATCAAATTCGTCAAAAGGCAAAAGCATCAGATCAGCAGAAAAACAGACACATCGAATCATTAACAGGCAATTCTTGCAGACTTTATCAACCAGGACACTTTTTCCTAAGGGGTTCGATACTCTAATTACAAATTCAGTAGACTCTACAAGAAAAGTCTTACTGTGTACAAAATTTATACAGATATAAGAATACGTTGATCCAGGGTCTATCAATGCAATCATAGAAGTATCATAAAGAGTAAAAATACCAGTAATCACGTTTGGCAACGAAGCTTCCTCACGAGCTCGGATAGCATAGGCTCTGGCAGGTGCTCTGGCCTCAGATCTAATAACAGTATCCCCAGTAGCTCTTTGACCACCACTTGCATTTCTTGAATTTCTGAAAGGTCTACCTCTAATTGAGGGGTTACTCGGTCTCGGATTCTGTACATTCTCTTGCTCAACAGGTTCAGAACAATCTCTTACAAAATGATCCAGAGATCCACATTGAAAACAGGCTCGGTCATTCAATCTACAATTTTTCAGATGTCTTTTACCACAGTGTTTACATTCAGGTTTTTCAGATCGGACATTTCCAACACTTGTAGCAAAAGTAACAAGAGCTCTGGAATTCGAGTGCAATCTAGTCGATCTCGGTTCGAATATCTTAAATCAGTCTTTGAACAGTTTTGATCATCTCAAAATTTCTTTGACTCAGATTGAAATGCTCTACCCAGAGATCTCTTTCTAGCATCTCTAGCTTCAAAATTAGCTTTTCTTTTCTCTTTACTTAATTTTTCAGCTTTACAAGCTCACTCAATGAGCACTAACATTTCTTTAATCTCCAAAATCCCAACTAAAAACGAATATCTTCATTTAGTCCATCTTCAAAACTTTTGCACATTATTGCTTCATTCGATACACATTCTCGAGTGTACTGACTCAATCTCACAAACTCACGTTCATATTCAGTGACAGATATACGGCCTTATTTAAGCTCGAGAAACTCTTTGCGTTTCTGATCGATGAATCTTTGACTGATATATTTCTTCTGGAATTCAGCTTGGAAGAAATCTCACGTAACTCGTTCTCTCGGAACCACAAATATTAAGGTTTTCCACCAATGGTACACCATATCTCTCAGAAATGAAATGGCACATTTCACACATTCTTAAAGATTCAAAGACATTACATCAAACACTCGTATTGTATTCTCTAACCAAAATTCAGCTCTTTCAGCATCATCATTTGTTGTAGCTCAGAACTCTTCAGCTCCATACTTTCTAATCTTATCAACTGCTGGTCTACTCAACTGTACTGGATTCACCCGTGTCTTATCAGAAGTTTAAGGAGGATTAACCGGGGGTGGAGGTTGTTGTACAGCTGGATTGGTTCTAATATATTGAGTGAACCAATCATTCATCATCTGATAGAAGGCTCGCTTAGCCTCACCATCACAGCTACTCGTAGCCGGTCGATAATCAGCTTGCACTGTCCCTTGTACGGGAGCAGGCGCATTGCTTTCAACATCGTCAGCTACAGCTCTATCGGGATCCATTGCTATACAAAAGCACATTTCAATTTCAGGATTCATCTTACTATCGCAGTTTCAGATATATATGGCATGTATACTAGACTCACATATGCTATGGTAGTCCTAGAACTGACTAAACCTTGCTCTGATACCTACCAAATGTAACACTCCTAAATCGTAACCGACATCAGATTAGGGTTACGAGGCATTACCAGACAAACAGAACATTTCGGACCAATTCAGAATCACAGATACTATTTAACATCATTTCATAAATAATCATCTCTAATTATGGTCTACGAGACCTAAAATATACATTTAAAGAAAGGCCGGAACTAAACTGAACTTATTCAGAATTTTTAGAACTTAACCAATTCTTTCAAACTGTTAAAGTCACACGCCCGTGTGACTAGGACGTGTGGTACACACGGGCACTAGACATGCCCATGTGAACCAGCCGTGCCAAAAATAGGTCTTATACTGACTTTTTCACACGGCCAATAGGCACGCCCGTGTACGATAGCCGTCTAATACTTAGCTAGCTACTGACTTTAACCCACGGCCATATGACACGCCCATGTGTCGAGACCGTGTGATTCTTAGAAGAATACTACTTTTCTTACCTGGCCACAAGGCACGCCCGTGTACCCTAACCGTGTAGGACCAAACAAGCTTGGTTAAAGCCAATTTGCCACCCCTTTTTGGGTCCAATCCTACAAAAAATAATATACAACATTCACACCAAAATTTTCAACCAATTACATGCTTAAGAATGACCAAAACACGTTAGAACTTAGCACATTACAAACCAAAACTATACACAACTCATCATTGTTAGCGAACTCCCATGGCATAATATATTCACATTAAAACTTATATACATAGACCTTCTAGCCTATATATGCCATACTGTAAAATATTTACCTTTCAAAAGTACCAAAATGAGATCGATAGTGTGGTGACGATCCTCGACTATCCCCGAGCCTTCAGTAGCTACGATAACTGTAAAACAGACAGTAAACACACAGTGTAAGCTACAAAGAGCTTAGTAAGCCAAATACAATTCGTATAATTACTAAAGCATATATGTACCATTCAAACATGTAACATCCTAAACCCGGCCCAAACGTTATTGCCAGATCTGACGTGTCACATGGACTTACAACTTAATATGCATTCGTTGGTTTAAATGATTGGGGTGGTCTTTGTAAAAACAGCGATTGAATGAAAAGTCGGTTTATCAATATTTAGGCTATCCATTTGTTGTGCTTGTTGAGTCTTGGAAAACGTTCATTAATTATGAAAACCTGCACAGCCTAACACTAGCAGTTTCGACATAGTATAAATGTAATCAGAAAATAAAACCATAGCAGAAAAAGAAATTTAAATAGCGGCCTTATTACAACTTAAAACCCAAAATTAAATCAGAATATAAAATAATAAAAATAAACTAACTTAGAAAAACCAAATTTGCAGATGATGTGGCCACTCCGAATCCCTCACAGCTCCAAGCCCACTATGGTTGGGGATTTCCTGCAGAGATTGAAAATAAAGGGTGAGCTCGGTAAACTCAGTGTGTAACATAACACAACCATAGCCCAAAACAGATCAAACCTCAGAGTCAGACTTATCTGGGCCTTGGCCCAGTACAGAAATCAGAATGAAACCCATAGGCCCATAGCAGATACAGAACAAATATATCATGAATGCAGAAATCCCAACCCAGAGCCATCCATAACACCCCCATACCAGCCTTACACCATGTGAGGAGACTACTCGACCCACCCAACAGATATTGTGACGAAGTCACCAGATACAGATATTGTGGCTAGGCCACCAGAGCAGATATATGTATGTGGCGAAGCCACCAGATTGCAGCGAGGCTGCCAGGTATTGTGACGAAGTCACCAGAACAAATATATGTGGCAAGGCCACCAGATTGCAGCGAGGCTGCCAGAATGCTTCCTCCATCAATATAAACCCATGTCCCATGCAACAGAAATAATATGTCATGGCATACGCATACAGAAACAAAACATCATGCTTTTCAGAAAAAAATAACCCTAGGGGTAAAATCGTAATTTTGCATGCATAAGGGTATTTCAGTAATTATTACCTATTGCTAAGGTTTCATGCTCATTCTAACGTTTACCAAGTAATCAGAAGTACTTACCTCGTCTTTTAACCAAAGTGGACCCGTTGGCCCGTTGTCTCGTTTTCGGCCCATTAAGCCCAAAAATACCGTTGTGCACGAAAATGCACACTCTGCACTCTAATCACCCAAATGCACCATATCCATTAACAACTGTCTCACAAGCGCTCGTACACTCGCGAGTTCACAAAATACCAACGGTTCGGTATTACGGCTTTTACCGATTCAATCTAAGGGAGGGTGTCATTTACACACTTGGTTGATGACGATTGATGAGGATATCTCCCACGCGATAATCCTACAATCGATCACTAACACATTAGACTTACGAATTAATGATAACTAACATAAATCCACGTCAACTAACCCAATCATCACACAAGTTAGTCATTGACGCACGAGGGGCAAAATAGTCATTTAACACCCTAGGGGCAAAATGGTAATTTTACCCCACAAGGGTATCTCGGTAATTCTACCCTACAGGGGTATTTTGGTATTTCTACCCTATAAGGGTATTTCGGTAATTCTATCCTACAGGGGTATTTCGGTAATTCTACCCTACAAAGGTATTTCAATAATTCTACTCTACAGGGGTATTTCGGTAATTCTACCTTACAAGGGTATTTCGATAATTCTACAACTTATCCACTTGGGCCTACGGACCCATTGGGACCACATAGCCCATTTTAGCCCATCGCGGCCCGAAATAGCCATCCTACTGCTAGAGTAATGAGAAATACACACCTGTTAGGAGACTGCAGTTAATCCGCGCTCCAAACACTCTTAGCTGACGCCCAACCCAAACGAACACGTCACAAAGCGAAAGGGATCAGTGAAGAAGGGTATGCCTACTCTCCTCATGGTTTGCTCTATTTAAAACCAGCTCTCCATCTACTCTTTTGTTAGCTTCCCGATGTGGGATCCTTCCATCACCAGAGTTTAAAACTAACACCAACTCTTGCTGTCTAAACATAGCAAAATAATAAACCTTTGCATGCCAACGGATTCGAACCAAAGTCCTCTCACATGCCAACTGACGCCACCACCACTAGGCCATCAACTCATTTCTGTCATAAATCCAACACATTAAACTTTAAAGCGCAGCTACTTGCTTCTAAATTTATTGAAAAGAAAAACCAAAATATATTGCAAGAGCCAAGACTTGAACCTTGGACCCCTTGCTTCCTCTATGGCGTCACTTCCTTGTCCCCTAAGTGGCGCCACCTTACCACTACACCACACTCCTTTTTGTGTCATCTTTTAGCCATTTACTCTTAAAAACCCAAACGCCAATTGCATCACCTGTTCATAAAATTAAAATTCCGAAGACTACCACGGATTTAACTTAAGTTTGGGTCTTCCAAAGGCCCACTAACCTACTAAAATATATATATTAACCAACCAGAACAGACACAAATTTTAAAAATCACAGAAACACAGAAAACCTAAAAATTGGGGCGTTACAACTCTACCCTCCTTAAAGAAATTTCGTCCTTGAAATTTTACCTGAATCAAACAGATGTGGATATTGTTGACGCATCGCCACTTCTGGCTCCCAAGTAGCTTCCTCTCTGCCATGATTACGCCATAGAACCTTTTCCAGCGAAACTGATTTCCTCCTTAAAATCTTAACATCTCGATCCAAAATCTGCACAAGCTCTTCCTCAAAAGTCAAGTCTGTTTGGACCTTGATCTCTGCAACTGGCACAACATGAGTAGGGTCAGAACGATACCGCCTTAACATGGAGACGTGAAAGACATCATGAATCCTATCCAACTCTGGAGGTAGCTCCAACTGATAAGCCACTGGACCCACTTGCTTATGAATCCGATAAGGCCCAATGAACCGCGAACTTAACTTGCCTTTCCTCCCAAACCTTAATATTTTCTTCCAAGGTGAAACCTTCAAGAAGACCATATCACCCACAGAGTATTCAATTTCCTTGCACTTCAAATCTGCATATAACTTCTATCTATTAGATGTTTCCTTCAACCAGTCTCTAATCATCTTGACCTTATCCTCAGTATCTACCACCAACTCAGGTCCAAGAACCTGTCGTTCACCCAACTTGGTCCAACAACTAGGTGTACGACATCTTCGCCCATACAGTGCCTCATAAGGAGCCATTCTAATACTTGTCTGATAACTGTTGTTGTATGCAAACTCTTCCAACGGTAAGTAATCCTCCCAACTGCCTCGAAAGTCGATAACGCATCCCCTTAACATGTCTTCCAGAATCTGAATAACCCTTTCCGATTGACCATCAGTCTGAGGATGAAAGGCTGTACTAAAGTTCAATCACGCACCCAACACCTCATGCAACTTTTGCCAAAACTGAGATGTGAATCTAGGATCTCGATCACAAAATAATCGACACTGGCACTCCGTGAAGTCGCACTATTTCCACCACACACAATTTGGCTAACTTCTGAAGTGAATAATCAGTGCGGACAGGTATGAAATGAGCAGATTTGGTCAACCTATCCAAAATTACCCAAATCGAGTCCTTCTTCGACGGTGTCAAGGGTAACCCACTCACAAAATCCATGGTTACCCTCTCCCACTCCAAAGTGGTACTTTCACTGGCTGCAAAATTCCAGGAGGTAATTGATGTTCAGTTTTCACTTGCTGACAAGTCAGACATTTTCCCACAACTTCCGTTACCTCTCACTTTAATCCAGGCCACCAATACAACTTCTTTAAGTCGTGATACATTTTATTCCCTCCAGGATGCATAGCACACAGACCTCCATGAGCTTCTTTCAGAATTTCTTGCCTCAAGTCAGAGTCCTTCAGAATACAAACTCTACCTCGGTAACACAAAACTCCCTCACTATTCAGTCCGAACTCAGAAGTATCCCCATTCTTAACCTACCAGAATTGAGAAACCAGGGACTCATCCCTCGACTTTTTTTCCATAATCTCATCCACCCAAGTTGGCCTAACTTGCAGTTCTGCTAACAGGCTACCGTTGTCATACAGACTCAAACAAGCAAACATGGCTCTCAGATCAGTTACAGTTTTACGACTTAGGGCATCAGCCACCACATTAGCTTTGCCTGGGTGATACTCAATCGCGTAGTCATAATCCTTAAGCAACTCTATCCATCTCCGCTGCCTAAGGTTCAACTCCTTCTGAGTCAGCAAGTACTTAAGACTCTTATGATCTGTGTATATAATACACCTTTCTCCGTACAGGTAATGTCTCTAAATCTTAAGCGCAAAGATTACTGCTGCCAACTCCAAATCATAAGTAGGATAGTTAACTTCATGTGGTTTAAGCTATCGTGATGCATAAGAAACCACTTTACCCTCTTGCATCAGCCCACAGCCCAACCCTACATGTGATGCATCACTGCATACGGTAAAATCTTTTCCAGACTCCGGCTGAATCAGTACAGATGCCTCGATCAGAACTTTCTTCAGCTTCTTAAAAGATTCCTGTTGTTGCTCAGTCCAAACAAACAATACTCCCTTCCTTATAAGCTTTGTCAAAGGCGCTGGCATCATAGAAAATCCTTCCACAAACCTTCTATAGTACCCAGCTAAACCCAGAAAACTTCAAATTTTTGACACTGACCTCGGTGGCTTCCATTATAGAATTGCTTCAATCTTTCGAGGTTCCACCTTGATCCCTTCAGCAGAGACAACATGCCCCAAGAAAGCTACCTCTCTCAACTAGAACTCACACTTACTGAATTTCGCATAAAGCTCATTCTCCCTCAGCACTTGCAGCACAATACGAAGGTTCTTATCATGCTTCTCCTCAGTTTCAGAATAAACTAGAATATCATTGATAAAGACGACCACGAATCGATCCAAGTATGGCTGGAACACTCGATTCATTAGATCCATAAATGCCGCAGGTGCGTTCATCAACCCAAATGGCATAACCAAGAACTCATAGTGACCATACCGAGTTCTGAATGCTGTCTTGTGATATCCACCTCCTTAACCCTCAACTGTTGATACCCAGATCGAAGGTTAATCTTGAAAAATACTGAAGCTCCTCTAAGTTGGTCTAATAAATCATCGATTCTCGGTAGTAGGTACTTGTTCTTAATCGTCAGTTTGTTCAACTGCCGATAATCGATGCACATCTGCATTGACCCATCTTTCTTCTTTACGAACAACACTGGTGCTCCCCATGGAGACACACTTGGTCTAATGAAGCCTCTATCCAATAACTCTTGAATTTGGGCTTTGAGCTCTACCAACTCCTTCGGTGCCATCCTATAAGGTGCAATGGACACCGGTGCCGTTCCAGGCAACAAGTCGATTCCAAACTCAACCTCTCGGTTCAGGGGCAAACCCAGAAGCTCCTCTGGAAAAACATCTTGAAAATCCTTGACGGTTCTAATTTTATCCACTGTCAGATCCTCAGTTTTCGATTGGCTTACAAATGCCAAATAAGCCTCACATCCCTTTCGAATCTATTTCTCGGCTCTCAATGCTGACACCACATTAGACAGATAATCCTTACGCTCGCCTATCACTAAAACCTCCTCATCCTTTGTGGTCTTTAACATTACTCGCTTAGCAGCACAATCCAGAGTAGCCCTATGCTTAACAAGCCAATCCATTCCCAAAATGAGATCTAATTCTCCGAAAGGTAGCTCCATCAAATCTCCAGAGAAAACTTTTCCTTGAGTTTCTATAGGCATATCTCTATACAGTTTATCTACCCTAACCGAGTGACCCAAAGGATTTAGTACAGATACCCCACTTACAGTCTCTTCAGAGCGCACACCCAGCGACCCAAATATAGCACATGCAACATATGAATGGGTAGATCCAATATCTATCAACGCAGTGTATGGCATACTGGAAATCAGAAACGTACCAGTTATGACGTCAGGTGCATCACCCTCCTCTCGGTGACGAGCTGCATACACCAACGCCGACTGACGAGCCTCAGCAAATCCAGCACCCTTACCAGGCGCTCTTCTTCCTCGACCGTTTCCATTACCACCTCTGCTTTGCCCACGTCCTCTCGAAAACTATGGTCCACCCCTCACTGGTTGAGCGACCCTCTACTCTAAAACTTGAACCTGATCTGGTTCCTGGGGACAATTCTTAACCCTATGCTCCATAGATCTGTATCAGAAACAAACACCAGAACGTTTCTGACACTCGCCCATATGCATCTTCCCACAATTCCTACAACTCTACGGTCTAACAGCATTCATCGATACTACTCGAACTGGCTCCATTACCCTTGCTCTCTTAACATTCCTGTTCATACCACCTGAAAGTCCTGAATCTCTCCTAAAGCGGTTCCAATCTTTCTCACGATTCTGTCTTTCTATATGTTTCACTTCCTCAGCTATCTTAGCTTTTTCCACTAAAGCAGCGAAGTTACGCTCCCTCTGCGGAGCAATCAGCACCCTAAGTTCATCTCTCAGACCATCCTCAAAGCGTACGCTACGCTCATACTCGGTAGTGACAATCCCAGAAGCATACCGGCTCAGTCTCAGAAACTCAGACTCATACTCAGCCACTAACTTACTCCCTTGGACCAGGTTCAGAAATTCTTTCCGGCGAGTGTCCACGTAACTAGCCCCAACATACTTTCCATTGAAGGCTGTCTTAAATTGCTCCCAAGTCACACTGTCAGCAGGAGTTCCATCTCTCACTATGAGCCACCACTGATAAGCCTCATCCCTGAGTAACGATATGGCTCCTTTCAGTTTCTGCTCCACAGAGCAGTCCAGATCATCCATAATCTGCTCTGTGGCTTCTAACCAATACTCAGCCACATTCGGAGCTACACCAGATACGCCCCTAAATATCTCTGCTCCATTGGCCCGGAGCCGCTCAAAAATAGACCCCCGAATTTCGTTTCCCGTACTCGCCCTAGCAACCCTTTCTAAAACTCGAAGCATTGCCTGAAACAGAGCATCGTCCCTGGCACCTCGATCATGAGACTCTACCTCCGTTGCCGGTGGTATCGGTGTATCTGCTGTCGGCACATGTCCTGAAGATGAAGATTCAGCCTTAGCATTACCTCGGCCACGTCCACGGCCTCTTCCACGAGCTACTCGTGTACTAATTTCGTATTATCTGGTTAAGAATTTTATGAATCAGTTTAATATTTCAGTGTTTATTACAGATGTCTTATGAATAACAGTAATTCAGAGTTTGAGTCTACAGTCTCAGTCTACTTATCAGAGTTTCTATAGTTCCAGTGTTACCGTAACTAAAGTACCATGATAAGGTTTTGTACAAGCATATAACAGATATTCAGAAACAATCAGAAAGGCTCAGAAAACTTATAGACTTGGGCCGGAGATTCGTTGTGCCACCTTCTAAAAAAAAACCTAATTTTAGAAAACTGATTTTAATCTTTAAAATCATCTATTTGTAAAGAGAAAATATTGGAAACATTCTCGAAAACAATTCATAATCAAGTTCCAAAAAAAAACGATTTGTGAAAACCTTTATTCAATGTTTCTTTACAAACTCCCATTTTTAGACCCGTTCCACAATCGATTTGTTGCAACTTAGCTCTGATACCACTAAATATAACACCCCAAACTTGGCACAGACATTATTGCCAGATCTGACAAGTCACATGGACTTACGACTTAGTATGCATTCGTTGGTTTAAGTGATTGGGTTGGTCTTTGTAAAAACAACGGTTGAATGAAAAGTCAGTTTATCAACCTTTAGGCTATCCATTTGTTGTGCATGTTGAGTCTTGGAGAACGTTCATTAATTTTGAAAACCCGCACGCCTAACACTAGCAGTTTCGACATAGTATAAATATAATCAGAAAATAAAACCATAGCGGAAAAAGAAATTTAAATAGAGGCCTTATTACAACTTAAAACCCAAAATTAAATCAAAATATAAAATAATAAAAATAAACTAACTTAGAAAAACCAACTTTGCAGATGATGTGGCCACTCCGAATCCCTCACAGCTCCAAGCCCACTATGGTTCAGGATTTCCTGCAGAGATTGAAAATAAAGGGTGAGTTCGGTAAACTCAGTGTGTAACATAACCCAACCATAGCCCAAAATAGATCAAACCTCAGAGTCAGACTTATCTGGGCCTTGGCCCAGTACAGAAATCAGAATGAAACCCATAGGCCCATAGTAGATACAGAACAAATATATTATGAATGCAGAAATCCCAACCTAGAGCCATCCATAACACCCCCGTACCAGCCTTACACCATGTGGGGAGACTACTCGACCCACCCAACCGCTACACACCACAAAAATTGTAGCGAGGCTGCTAGATATTGTGACGAAGTCACCAGATACAGATATTGTGGCTAGGCCACCAGAACAGATATATGTATGTGGCGAAGCCACCATATTGCAGCAAGATTGCCAGGTATTGTAACGAAGTCACCAGAACAGATATATATGGCGAGACCACCAGATTGCAGCGAGGCTGCCAAAACGCTTCCTCCATCAATATAAACCCATGTCCCATGCAACAAAAATAATATGTCATCGCATACGGATATAGAAACAGAACATCATGCTTTTCAGAAAAAAATAACCCTAGGGGTAAAATCATAATTTTGCATGCGTAAGGGTATTTCAGTAATTATTACCTATTGCTAAGGTTTCATGCTCATTCTAACGTTTTCCAAGTAATCAGAAGTATTTACCTCATCTTTTGACCAAAGTGGGCCTGTTGGCCCATTGGCCCATTTTCGGCCCATTAAGCCCAGAAACATCGTTGGGCACGAAAATGCACACTCTGCACTCTAATCATCCAAATGCACCATATTCATTAACAACTGTGCGCTTGCACGCTCGCGAGTTCACAAAAGACCAACGTTTCGGTATTACAGCCTTTACCGATTCAGTCTAAGGGAGGGTGTCGTTTACACACCTAGTTGATGACGATTGATGACGATATCTCCCACGCGGTAATCCTACAATCAATTACTAACACATTAGACTTACGAATTAACGATAACTAACATAAATCCACGTCAACTAACCCAATCATCACACAAGTTAGTCATTTACGCACAAGGGGCAAAATAGTCATTTAACACCCTAGGGGCAAAATGGTAATTTTAACCCATAAGGGTATCTCGGTAATTCTACCCTACAGGGGTATTTTGGTATTTCTACCCTACAAGGGTATTTCGGTAATTCTATCCTACAGGGGTATTTTGGTAATTCTACCCTACAGGGGTATTTCAATATTTCTACCCTACAGGGGTATTTCGGTAATTCTACAACTTATCCACTTGGGCCTACGGACCCATTGGGACCACATAGCCCATTTCAGCCCATCGCGGCCCGAAATAGCCGTCGTACTGCTAGAATAATGAGAAATACACACCTGTTAGGAGACTACAGTTAATCCGCGCCCCAAACACTCTTAGCTGATGCCCAACCCAAACAAACACATCACAAAGCGAAAGGGATCAGCGAAGAAGAGTATGCCTACTCTCCTCATGGTTTGCTCTATTTAAAGCCAGCTCTCCATCTACTCTTATGTTAGCTTCCCGATGTGGGATCCTTCCATCACCAGAGTTTAAAACCAACACCAACTCTTGCCGTCCCAACATAGCAAAATAATCAACCTTTGCGTGCCAAGGGATTAGAACCAAAGTCCTCTCAAATGCCAACTCACGCCACCACCACTAGGCCATCAACTTATTTCTGTCATAAATCCAACACATTAAACTTTAAAGCGCAGCTACTTGCTTCCAGATTTATTGAAAAGAAAAACCAAAATATATTGCAAGAGCCAAGACTTGAACCTTGGACCCCTTGCTTCCTCTATGGCATCACTTCCTTGTCCCCTAAGTGGCGCCACCTTGCCACTACACCACACTCCTTTTTGTGTCATCTTTTAGCCCTTTACTCTTAAAAGCCCAAACGCCAATTGCATCACTTTTTCATAAAATTAAAATTCCAAAGACTACCACGGATTTAACTTAATTTTGGGCCTTCCAAAGGCCCACTAACCTCCTAAAATATATATTAACCAACCTGAACACACACAAATTTTAAAAATCACAGAAACACAGAAAATCTAAAAATTGGGGCATTACAAAACATCTAGATTCATAACCATTTCTTAGAATAATTCATAAACTTAACCATGCTTCTTTGTTTGCATATATGTCATGCTTCATTTCCATACATATTTCACAGAGACAAAGTTTTTCATATTCACAAAATTTAGTACGATACAAACGTACCTGCATAGGTTATACAATTCATATACTCAATCTCAGATTTCGTACGCTATAATCAGCCGGGTCAGAAATGATACAGATGCTCATAATGCCGTCGTCCCAGATGTTGTCTTACATGTAATTCAATATCGATGCCTCTATCCCAGACAGGGTCTTACACGAAATCAGATACGATGCCGATGTCCCAGACATGGTCTTATACATAAATCTCAATCGAGGCCTGTGTCCCAGACACGGTCTTACACGATGACACAGATAGATTTCAACTTTGCTTAGGAACATACAGAGTTTTCCAGATATCAACATATTATCATACTTTACTCCAAAGATATACATCAGGCACTCAAGGCCATCTAATACAGATTACAGTTTATATGTGCAAAATTTATTTCAATTAACACGTAATTATAATTTGACTTACCTCGTACGGATTTCAGACGGAGCGAGTCGACTATTCAACTATTTTGGACTTTCCTCGATCTAAGTCTGATTTTCTTTGTTCTTGATCTAACACAATTCAAATTCAACCATTCAATCATTCATTCACTCAAAATAATCCGTGAACACATATTTAGGGCACTTTTCATTTTAGCCCTTACATTTTCCCATTTTGACAATTTAGTCCATTTTTCACAAAATCACAAATATGCTAAATTCACCAAGACTATAGCTTGGCCAAATATATATAGCTTCCATACATGTCCAAATAACATAATTAATTCATAATTTAGTCCTTCAAAACCCCATTCTCACAAATTAGTCAAAATGACTCTATTACATCAAAATTCAAAGACAAAACTTATAACCCATCTACCAAGCCTTCATAATTCATCCAAAAACATTTCAAAACTCATGATATCAACAATGGCATCTCATGAAATCTGATAAATGCCAAATTATACATACCTACACCCCAAATACTTAGCATATTTATGGATGTTTATTACTAGATTTGTGGATTTTGGTGCTTTTAATCCGGTTATTTCATGTTTTGTACTCAGGAAAGCACTAAGAGTCGAAAGGAGCCAAAAACGAGCTAAAAAGGGACAAAACAGACCAAATCGAGAAGATGACATGGCCTAAGCCTTGCTACATAGGCATCTCACACACCGGTGGCCTTCGGGGGCATCAACCAAGGTTTTCACGATTCACACGGTCTGGCCATTGAGCCCACACGGTCATGTGTAATTCAAACGGATCGAACACGGCCTGGTAATCACGTCACAAGGCCGTGGCACACGGGCGTGTCCCTTTTTCAAAGAGTTGTATTTTACACGGAAAAAGGTACTTAGGGAGGAAGAAAGCCAATCCAAAGCCTATATAAACACCCTAAGTGTGACCTAGAAGGAGGCCACTCTTTCCAGAACTTTTCTGGAATACAGTACCATACGCCAAGAATTACTTGAAGGAGGCTAGACGATCCATCTCAAAAGCCGGAGCTACTCCAAGACTGAAGATCTCTCTCAAAATTCCTTCAGGGGTTTTCGAGTTTTCTTTATGTTTTGTTATTTTCATACTTTTGAGATGTACTCTTATTTTATTATGAACTAAACCTCTTAGATACCTAAGGGGGATAAAACCTATGATGGATCTTGTTATTATTATCTGAACTGTATGATAAATACTTGATTTGTTCTTAATTATGTGTTTTTAATGCTTGAGTTAATATTCCGGGTATTAATTCATGATTTTATGTGATTAGCAAAGGAGGAATAGACCCTGCCTAAGAGTAGATTTGGCAAAATTAAGCGGAGTTGATCGAACGCCTAGAAATAGGGTTACAAGATTTTGTCAGATTAGGCTGAAACCTAATAAGGGGATCCATAGATCGAGTTAATGCAACCCTAGAGTGTTAATTAGAGAAAAGTCTCGGTTTTTAAATCTAGGGATTAGACGTTATTAGTCTTGAATAGGGATAATAACTTAACTTAGGGATCTCTACGAACAAGTCAAGTGAATAAATCGTCCGGTTCAGAGTCAGATAACAAGTGAAATCTAGGTGGATTCCTCCTTGGGTGTCGTCTTTATCAATTACTTTTCTTCAAGTCTTTTTCCAAATTTTCTCTTTGCTTTAATTAAATCAGTTAACTAGTTTAAATAATTAGTTTAATAAGCAAACCCTTTTATTCTTAGGCTAGATAATAAAAAGATAGTTATTACTAGTACTTTTGGTTCCCTTGGGTATGATATCCCGGTCTTGCCATTACTATACTATTGTTCGATAGGTGTGCTTGCCTTTTCGTCGTGATAATAGTTAGTCTATGTTTGATCTTCATTATAAATATTTATTACTTGTTACGAATCACACGATCAAGTTTTTGGCGCCGCTGCCGGGAACTGAAATATTAGGAACACTAAATTTTTATTACTTGAGCCATTTATTTTTCTTGCAAATTTATTTTATTTTAATATTTATTAATTTACTTGTTTCTCTCTCTCTTGGCAGTTTTTTTTATATAGTTTATGACTAGAAGAAACCCGTCAGGACCTTTACTCTTTGACGAAGAAATCGATCGTACAATTCGCAAAAATCAAAGAGAAATAAGGCGTAGTTTACGCTACACGGAGAACGAGTGAGAAGACGATACTCAACCCTCAAACGAAGAGATGGCCGAAAACCCATGCGATCAGCTGCCTCCTGCAATTGTAGTAATCAAAATCCTACTCCACGTACTATAACTATGCTAAACCTTCTTTAACAGGAACTGAGTCTAGTATAGTTAGACCTGCTATTGCTGCGAATAATTTTGAACTAAAACCTAGCACAATTTAGATGATACAGCAGTTTGTTCAGTTTGATGGTTTGCAGGATGAGGATCCCAACACGCATTTGGAGAATTTTCTTGAATTTTGCGATACATTCAAAATCAATGGCATTTCTGATGATGCCATTCGTCTTTGATTATTTCCCTTTTCACTGAGAAACAAAGATAAACAGTGGTTGAACTCGTTACCACGAGGGTCTATCACTACTTGGGTACAAATGACCGAGAAATTTTTACTTAAATATTTTCCGCTGGCTAAAACGGCTAAATTGTATAATTATATCTCTTCTTTTGTGCAAATGGATTTAGAAACACTTTACGATGCATGGGGGAGATACAAGGACTTACTGAGAAGGTGCCCTCACCATGCGTTACCACTTTGGCTGCAAGTTCAAACGTTCTACAATGGTGTGAATCCCTCGACAAGACAAATGATTGACGCAGCTGTTGGCGGAACCATTAACAATAAAACACCAGAAGATGCCTATGAATTCATAGAGGAGATGTCACTGAACAACTATCAGTGGCAAGTTGTAAGGACAAAGCCAACGAAAATAGCCGGCGTCTATAACATCGATTCAGTCACCATGCTCTCTAATTAGGTAGAACTTCTCAATAAAAAGATTGACGGTTTACTTGGTTCTACACAGGTACATCCAGTAATGAGGTGTGACTCAAGCGGAGGAGGTGTACATACAGAATACCAATCCTTCAATCCTACTATTGAAGAGGAACAAGTCAATTGTATGGGTAATAATAACTTTAGATCTCAAAATAACCCATACAGTAATACTTATACTGCAGGTTGGAGGGACCACCCAAATTTCTCCTAGGGTGGTCAAGGAAATCAAAAGCTACAAAATCCTCAGGGTTTTCAACAGCCACCTTACCAATAGGAGAAAAAACCAAACCTTGAATAGATGCTTTCTAAATTCATCTCGGTGTCAAAAACCCGTTTCCAAACTACCGAGGCAACACTTAAGAATTAACAAGCATCGATCCAAGGATTAAAAACTCAGATAGGCCAGCTGTCCAAACTAATCTCCGAACGACAACAAGGTAGCCTACCAAGTAATACTGAACTTAATCCAAGGGAACACCTTAATGCAATTAGCACTCAAGATAAGGAAGGATTCACTGGACCCGAGCCAGAAATATAGCAAGACAACGCGATGAACAAAGGACGAGAAGAGGTAAACAATAATGATCCTAAACAGGTAAGGATAACTCATGAACCCCGTGTGCCATATCCTAAAGCGATGACGAAAGACAGAATAAAAGAACAATTCGGTAAGTTTGTCAAACTCTTAAAGAAATTACATATTAACTTACCCTTTATTGAAGTTCTTTTGCAGATGGCCAACTCAGCAAAATTTTTAAAGGAACTTCTGAGCAATAAAAGGAAATTAGATGCTACATCACATGTGGAACTCAATGCAGTCTGCTCAGCTGTTCTAAAGAATGAGCTACCTAACAAATTGAAAGATCCAGTGAGTTTTACAATTCCTTGTTTAATTGGTAGTCTATCTGTGAATAATGCTTTAGCTGATCTAGGGCCAAGTATAAATGTTATGCCATATAAAATGTTTAAACGACTAGGTCTCGGTAAACCCAAACAGACTAGGATAAGCATACAATTGGCTGACAAAATACTTAGATTCCCTAAGGGTATTATTGAAGATGTTCTCGTTAAAATTGATAAATTTATTTACTCAGTAGACTTCGTTGTCTTAGATATGGATGAGGATAACGAGGTACCTTTAATTTTAGGATAGCCATTTTTAGCAACTGCCAGAACCATTATTAATGTAGGTACAGGAGAACTAACACTTCGTGCAGGTGACGACGCAGTAACACTCCAAGCACGCGACTCAGTCAAAACCTCTAAGACTCAAGCTAACGCTATAAAACCTGTCGATGATAAAACTAATATTCAATCGTCCTTGTAGGAACTTCCTCGAACAAGGACAACGGAGACAGTGCGCTATTGTCATGAAGAGAACAAAGATGTCCATGAAGAACAAAGACTATAGATAGAGGAGCTAGATGAATGGCGAGAACACAAACTGAGAACACATGATAAACCGAAGCTACGCAAACACAAGCCCGATACCTCTCCTAATCAACTTTAGGTCGACGATACAGTCTTACTAGATGCCGTTGATCCTCACATTGTCACTACCACACCGAATGAGGAAATCCCTCTTACGGTACTTAGTATTTTTCCATTCGGTACAATGGAGGTGAGTCATCCTAAGTTTGGCACTTTTATGGTAAACAACACCCGTTTAAAACCTTATTTTAAAATTGACAGCAGGAACAAGGAGTATGAACTCCTCAAACCACCATGATAATGAACGGAGAGGTAACTCGAGCTTAGACTATAAATAAGCGCTTCTTGGGAGGCAACCCGAGCACTAACATATTTTGATTTCTTTATTTTTATTTTCTAACACTTTGGATCCTTAACTTAATCTTTGAATTGCACAGTTTTTCAGCACAAACAGCCAAGCACACGGGCGTGCCTAAAGCCGTGGCCAAACAGGGGAAGCGACACGACCGTTCGATACGGTCGTGTTGAAGCAGGACATGATTTCCCAAAACACGGGGTGCGCTAAATCCCCACGACCGTGCGACATGGCCGTGGGTGAACTTGATAGGAACACACGGGCGTGGGAATGAAAACCAACGGCTGTACCAGGGAAAAGGCTCGATTCTGTTTCTTCGACACGGGCGTGCAACACGCCCGTGCCATTCAGTCGTGTACAACAATACACGGGCGTGCTACCATAACACACGGACGTGAGAGAAGCGAACAAAGCTAGGCACGGTCGTGCGACATAGCCGTGTGCCACACGCGCCCAAGCCACATGAGCATAGGACAGTAGCCGGGCACGACCTAAATTTAAAAATTCAAAAAACACAGGCTCACACTCAAAGCACACGGTCGTGGCACTAGGCCATGTGACCCTCCCCTATATAAACAAACCATTGTTCATCTTCTTCCCCCTTTCAAAACCCTAGCCGAAAAATTCTCCTCCCCACTTCCTAATCCTTATTCCGGCCACCATTCCCAAGATTCTCACTTCCCCAACCCTCAAACCACCCTGAAATCCATTCCCTTTGCATTAATCCCCACCTTCCCCTCTCTATACCCTCCATTTTTCCCACCACACGACTTCCTCTTCGCGTCACATGCCCGTGCGTCACCATACAACAACCCTTGGTTCACTTTCTCTACTTTATTTTTCCAATTTGTATTGCTACATTAGTATTATACATGCTTTACATAGATATTGTACTATTTTTCTTTAGACAAGTTAGGAATTTGACTTAGAATTTTCTATATTTGAATTATTTAAGCCACTAAATAGCATATACTAGTTTTGGGCCTCTTGCTTAACTACTGATGTATCGTGAATTCTATCACTGCTCATATATTTTCAGGTACATTATGTCGTCATCAAGAGGAAAGAAGGTCGCGGTCCTATCCTCAAAGAGACGTAGAGGACCGGGTTCTTCCTCGGTGCGTGCTACAGCTGAAGTTCGGCACCTGTTCTTTGAATTTCCGTGAGCTTCACAGGAGGAGCTATTCCAGATATTACGCGCACAACCCATTACCACAAATCGTTGCATCGAATGGGCTACCGTAGAGCAAGTCCAGCTCACTGACGCCATCTGCGCCCTCCTGTCCACAGACCCATTGGAACGGTTCTTCGCTATTACCAAGCCCACTTATTTAGAGCTAACTTTAGAATTATGCTCTACTTTTCATTTACAGGTGGTGATAACGAACAATGATGACCCAAGCACCATTCACTTCCGATTAGGCGGTCTAGTTCATTTGATAAGTGTCCCAGAGTTTGGAGTTGCTCTAGGACTTTACACAGATGAGTTTATGGAGGAGGAGGACATGAAAGCACTACCACGCAATATCCACATCTCCCCCTCCTTGTGCTGCAAGGCTTTAGTACCACTCTCTTCCAACTATGACCCCAGCTGCTCGAAGGCCTCAGCTCTCCCCCTTCCCTACGATATCTCTATGCCATATTTGCATACACCTTGATAGGAAGGAGAGAGAGCACCAGCGTCGTTAACACCTACGACGCCTACTATTTATGGTGCATGGCGAATGCACACGTGACTGACTTGGACTACTTCATTGCTTTCGCCATTCGCCATCAGACCGAGCGGTATAGGAAGGGTCTGATCTCCATCGGCCCCTACGTGACGCGCCTTGCTAGACACTTCGGCCTTCTCAACACCGTGGCTCAATCATCAGCACTTACCCTGATAGGTCAGATGTCCCCACAGGGCATCACGACTCTGTTACACATGAGGATGATCGAGCGCCAAAGTGGGACCGATCCTCCTCAGTACAGTCTCTCGCATTCCATTGACGAGGAGGATCTTGAGGACATCCCTGATGATGTTCCCCCACAGCATGAGGAGCCTCCTACCGTGCCACCTAGGGAACGACCAATTCATGCGGCTGCTTCATCGGCACATCTTTTCGACTGACTCGCCCATTTCGAGCAGTATTGCACTACACAGTTCAAGATGATCCACGAGCGAGATCGACGACGGGACCGACAGATGGACGACATGTAGGCCATGATGCAGCAGCTGTACCAGCACTTCCACATCGCCACTCCAGCACCACCACCTGAGGGCCCCACCGATGAGGATCATTGAATCCTCCTATTTTTTATTTTTTAGTTTTATTTTTATTTTTATTTTTATTTTTATTTTATTTTATTTTTATTTTGAAAGGCATATCTATATTAGTAAATTTTATTTTTATTTATCCATTTTCTGGTATTTCTAACAAGTAATTCTGCTACGCTCTCTTCCACACAAACTCTTAATAAGCTCTTCATGATTCTACAGCTTGCAAGCAAAGCTGCTAGGAATATTTTACAGAATGAGGAAACAAAAGGGAAACAATACCTCACGAGTGCCATGTTCAACGACCCAATTTCTTCATCTAGCCAAGAACAACGGTAGCCATCACTTTCCCCGAACACTCCATCCTCAGAATCAAGCTCCACATCCATATAACAGGGAGTTTCACCTCTTTTCCTCTTACGATTTTCTTTATTTTGAATAATATATCTTTGTACATTGAGGGAAATGTACATCTTAAGTGTGGGGGGGTGAACATGAAATCTAATTTTTTGCATTATTCTCAAATCCCTGAAGTTGATCTTGTGCTTAAGTGATTTTCTCATAATCTTAATCGAATAAATTCTGATTGATCTATAATTATTGTTGGTATGTCATGAATTAGACCATGGGAATTATGGATGATTATTTGATTATAGGACATTAAAGAATCGAGCATGATAAGTTGATATTTTGAGAACTAAAATTTTTAGATTATTTTCCTAAATTGAGGTATTATCTTGAAATCTTAAAGTATACATGAATGACATCAAAAACCCAAATTTTTGGTGAGATTTTTGAGCCTTTTGAGCATATAGTTTTCTTTCTTGCTCACTTCTTTTGTGGTTTGAGTGTGTCAACATTGAACTGTTATTCTAGAACTTGTTTTGATTATACATATCGAGATCACACGTATGATTTGATATACTGAGATGATAAAGACACTTAGGATTTAACTCATTTACTCCATAAAAAGACTTCCCACATAGTTAAACCCTTGGTGAAACCCCTTGAGCCTACTAACCCTTTTTCATTGATTAACCGTCATCATTAACCCATTAACCCATTAACCCATTATTGTTGAAATCCTCCTACTAAATTTGACCCTTTTTATCGAGATTGAATTTAATATTGTTACCTCGTTATGTTCACAATTTTTTGTTACTGAATCATGAAGTATGATTTCTATATTGTATCGACTTAATTTGAAGTATGATTTATATATTGTATCGACTTGATTTGCTCTTAAAAAAAAACTCAGTATTATATTGTAATTCTCAGCAAGCTAAAGTTGCCATGAACTCATGTAAACTAGTTCTAGATATTTGTTTGTGATTCAGTAATTAAGTTTTTGATTGTGGGGTAATATATTGAAATTATCTCGATTCTAACCTTTGTCTCTTCAGCTTGTATCCATACCTATAACCTAAACCCCGTTACAACAATGCAAAGACCTTTTGATTAGTGTATCATGTAACACCCCTTACTCGTACCCGAGCCGGGATAAGGTACGAGGCGTTACCAGACAAACATACAAACATTAAACTAAAATACGAGCCATAAAATTTCATTCATATTTCAAAACGTTCATTCACTTACACATAGACCCTTATTTGAGTCTACGAAGCCTAAAACATACTTTAGAAAGGGTTCGGGACTAAACCGAGAACTTACAAAAATCTTGGAAATTTCATGCTTTAAGGCTCCACGCGCCCGTGTCCTAAAGTCGTGTTCCATACATGGCTGAGACACATGGTCGTGTCTCTCCCTGTGTGGAATATACCTAGGCTATTTTCCAAGTTTTGGTCAACTTTAATCTCTTACACACTTATACAAAATCAAAAGCATATAACATGGTATTCATTTAATGATTAAATATTCTCAATTAAACCACAAACATAGCATTTGTATGTCATCATACATGTGTATCTCATACTCATTTTACCTTGTTTATTATAGTACCACTTATACATTTATACCAAGATTATCATCTTACCAAATATCTTTAGCTTAATCATCAAGCATTCATATTTAAAACTAGATCATATCTTTATAAAATACCACAATTTCGATGCGCAAAATAACATGTTTGCCTGAAACATTTCAATTCAACTCCATACCCAACAAGAATTACATTGAGACTAGTCATATATATATATAAATGTCATGATACATATCATTCTCTTTCTGTTTTCTTATAAACACATATCATTTATTTCATTATATCAATATTTCATATACCATAGTTTCCATGTATTCCACATATATTTATTTTCCTCCTCCTCCTCTCCATTCCACATCCTTAATGTATATAGCATTCTTGTAAGTATGATTTCACAATTTACTAATAAATGCTCACATCAAATTGTCTACACGAGTCATAGTCACTTATTTATAATTCGAGCTACAGAGCTCCAAATTAAGATCCCGAAATTTATCCTTAAACTAGACTCACATATCTTTCCACCATAAAATTTTCATAATTTTTGGTTTAGTAAATTAGTACATTTTATTCATTAAAATTTCCCCTATTTAACATTCTGACAGTTCTGACCTCTCTTCACTAAAAATTAATTAGCTCACAATACAGAAATAGGATAATGTTCTTGTTGATTTATATTGAAAATAGACTCCTTAGGGATTTTAAAAATATAAGTTTAAGCCTCTAATTATTTTTATCCAAATTTTTGTGATTTTCCAAAGTCAGAACAGGGGATCACGTAATCATTCTAAACCAGTCTCACAAAAACATAAATATCTCAAAATATAGAACTCATTTTCTTGCTCTGTTTCTTTTATATGAAAATATACTCATTAAGATTTAATTTTATATCTTATTCAGTCTCTGATTAAATTTCTACTATTTTTGGTGATTTTTGAAAATCACATCACTGCTATTGTCCAAAATAGTTTTATTGCTAATTCACTCTTTCACACTTTCTTTGTATTAACCTCATTTTAACATACATATCACAAATCATTTTCACCACATGTCATACATCACAAGTATAGGCCCATGATCACTAGGTCACCATAAAATCATCCTCATGTATAACTTACTTGTTTATAACCTTACCACATCCTGGTCACTTAATGAACACATCATTCACATAACCAAGTTCATGCACTTATTCATCACAAAACTCACAAAGCAATACATAGAGAGTCTCCCGTTGAACACTTCGGATCAATCCTCGATACTTGGTGGTTTCAGCACATAGCTCCACCCATCATATAGTTCGGCTCTCTTGTACACATGGTGAACACTCAGTACCACCCATGTGACCTAGCCAATTTATCTCGTAGCTCTCTTGTCTACATGGTGTCCTTCACCTGGAACCACGCATGCGACCTAGCTACATATATCCCGTAGCTCTCTTGTCTACATGGTGTACACATAGTATCACCCATGCGACCTAGCTACATCATAATGTCTTGTAGCTCTCTTGTACACTTGATGTGCACTCAACACCATACATGTGACCTAGCTACACACTATCTGTATCATCCAATCTTTCCGAAGGTTCAACTGGGATTTCTCTCTCTTTTCCAACAATTTCACCAATCAAGTAATTATCCACAAACATATTTCCAATATTATTATAAAATATCATAATACAAGTACTATTAATGTATTACTTACATATAAACTTACATCTCATTTAATATCAAGGCAATAACATTAAATTACACATTGCCTTATTAAAAATCATATGAACTTACAATTTCCCATAATATCCATAATCATAGAAATCACTTTTATATATGATAATTCAATGCACTTCATGTACCATAGACATATTTTTAAATCAATTCATAAACTTGGCACCATAATCATTTAATTTAACATAATTCAATTAATTCACTAAATTTAACTTTCAAATATAAATTACAGCATTATTGATGTATTATTATCAAACCAACATACATGCTTTCAACACCTCGGAAATTATAATAAATATATCAAATTTACATTGAAACATGCATAAATTAATACTTATTATACATATGAACTTACCTCGATACTAAAATGATCATTTTACCAACTTTCCCAATTTTCGATTTTTCTCTCATTCTAGGTTCAAATCTCATTTTTTGGGATCTAAAACATCATATTTTACTTATTTAATTAATTTACTATTCAAAACAGTCCTTAACTCAAACTTTGGAAAAATTACAATTTTGCCCCTAATTTTTGCATATTTACACTTTTGCCCCTAGGCTCGGGAATTAAACTTCATCCCTTATTCTTATGTTTTGTGACATGCTGATCACTTTTCACTTCTATGGCAACATCAAATTCTCACTCTAACATATACTTATGACTATTAGGTATTTTTACCGATTAAGTCCTTTTACTCGTTTTCACTCAAAACCGAGTAGCACAAGTTGTCTAACATAATTTAAAACCTCATATTCTATTATAAAATAGAAAAATAAACACATTTCACCTATGGGTATTTTTCCAAATATGAACCCTAGATTAAATTATTGCTAGAATAAGCTTAATCAAATTACCGAGATTCTAAAAACGTAAAGAACTTGAAAAACGGGGTTAGAACGGACTTACTATTGAGCTTGGAAAGCTTGAAAACCCTAGCCATGGCTTCCCCCATGCTAATTTTGGCCTCCATGAAAAAGATGAGTTAATTTTGGCTTTATTTTCCCTTTTTATTTCTTTTAATTACCAAATGACCAAAATGCCCTTCCTTACTAAACTTTCGAAAATTCCATCCATGTCCAATTTTTTTCCATCACTTAGAAATTGGTAAAATTGCTATTTAAGACCTTCTAATTAATATTTCAAAGCAATTTCATACTAGAAACTTCTAGAATGCAAGTTTTGCAACTTATTCAATTTAGTCCCTAACTTCAAATTGAGCACTTTATGCATAGAATTTCTTCACGAAATTTTTACACAATCATGCAATCATATCATAGACCTAAAAATAATCATAAAATAATTATTTATATCTTGAATTTTGTGGTCTCGAAACCTTTGTTCCAACTAGACCCAATTTTAGGCTATTACAACTCTCTCACCCTTTAGAGATTTTCGTCCTCGAAAATCTTACCGGAGTGAAGTTTAGTACCTTTCTCATAATTTCCAGCATTACTAACTAATTTTTTTCAAGACGATACTTTCAGAAACACTCTATCATCAATTTGAATCCCAAGATAACTCAGTCAACTCTGATATTTCTCTAACTCTGTCCTTCACTTGTCAACCATTCTCAGTCTCTGGTCATATCTATAATTATTTTATCATTGAACTCTTTGATTCCACACTTAGGAACTTAGTCAACATGATTCTCATGAATTTCCGTTATATACACCTCGTCGGTAAGGGGGTGAGGTCGTACAGTCTCTAACTCGATTCTGACATATATCTATATGACACATTTTTTTCATTATCCACATATGTCATTATAATCATACTATCCACTTCAAACAATTTATTATTCATATCTGCCTTACATAAAATTTCCAATTATCTCATTTCAAACAAGTGCACTCACTCATACATTCTATGAATTTTGAATAACTTTAGTCATCACATTTACTAATTGATTTAGTCAAGCATGCAACAACATATGTAGGCCAAACAAATATGAATAAATATATCACTATATAAACTTTCATCTCAAATATTATCACATATACATACATCACGAATTCTTATTCATACCTTCCCGAGTTTAACACATCATAGCTACATTTTATTAAATACTTCAATATTACTATTAAATGGTCAGATGTAGCTCGGTTGGAGAATACTTCATTTTAAACAAAATGGTCCTCATTAGTGTCGGGAGACATCACACTATCACATATTTGTGGCATGTATAACTAAACTCTCACACTTGCTATGTTAGTCCGAGAATCGACTAAACCTGCTCTGATACCACTAAATGTAACACCTCTTACCCGTACCCAAGGCTGGGATAAAGTACGAGGCGTTACCGGACAAACATACAAACATGAAATAAAATACGGGCCATAAAATTTCATTCATATTTCAAAACGTTCATTCACTTACACATAGTCCCTTATTTGAGTCTACGAAGCCCAAAACATACTTTAGAAAGGGTTTGGGACTAAACCGAGAATTTACAAAAATCTTGGAAATTTCATGCTTTAAGGCTCCACACGCCCGTGTCCTAAAGTCGTGTTCCATATACGGCTGAGACACATGGTCGTGTCTCTGCCTGTGTGGAATATACCTAGGCTATTTTCCAAGCTTTGGTCAACCTTAATCTCTTACACACTTATACAAAATCAAAAGCATATTACATTGTATTCATTTAATGATTAAATATTCTCAATTAAACCACAAACATAGCATTTGTATGTCATCATACATGTGTATCTCATACTCATTTTACCTTGTTTATTATAGTACCACTTATACATTTATACCAAGATTATCATCTTACCAAATATCTTCAGCTTAATCATCAAGCATTCATATTTAAAACTAGATCATATCTTTATAAAATACCACAATTCCGATGCGCAAAATAACATGTTTGCCTGAAACATTTCAATTCAACTCAATACCCAACAAGCATTACATTGAGACTAGTCATATATATATATGTCATGGTACATATCATTCTCTTTCTGTTTTCTTATAAACACATATCATTTATTTCATTATATCAATATTTCATATACCATAGTTTCCATGTATTCCACATATATTTATTTTCCTCCTCCTCCTCTCCATTCCACATCCTTAATGTATATAGCATTCTTGTAAGTACGATTTCACAATTTACTAATAAATGCTCACATCAAACTGTCTACACGAGTCATAATCACTTACTTATTTATAATTCGGGCTACAGAGTCCAAATTAAGATCTGTAAATTTAGCCTAAAACTAGACTCACATATCTTTCCACCATAAAATTTTCATAATTTTTGGTTTTAGCAAATTAGTATAGTTTATTCATTAATATTTCCCCTGTTTCACATTCTGACAGTTCTGACCTCTCTTCACTAAAAATTAATTATCTCACAATACAGAAATAGGATAATGTTCTTGTTAATTTTTATTGAAAATAGACTCATTGGGGATTTTAAAAATATAAGTTTAAGCCTCTAATTATTTTTATCCAAATTTTTGTGATTTTCCAAAGTCAGAACAGGGGATCACGTAATCATTCTAAATTAGTCTCACAAAAACATAAATATCTCAAAATATAGAACTCATTTTCTTACTTTGTTTCTTTTATATGAAAATAGACACATTAATCTTTAATTTTATGTCTCATTCAATCTCTGATTCAATTTCTGCTATATTTGCTGATTTTTCAAAATCACGTCACTGCAACTATCCAAAACAGTTTTATTGCTAATTCACTCTTTCACACTTTCTTTGTATTAACCTCATTTTAACATACATATCACAAATCATTTTCACCACATTTCATACATTTCACTCTTGTACACATGGAGAACACTCAGTACCACCCATGTGACCTAGCCAATTTATCTCGTAGCTCTCTTGTCTACATGGTGTCCTTCACCTGGAACCACACATGCGACCTAGCTACATATATCCCGTAGCTCTCTTGTCTACATGGTGTACACATAGTATCACCCATGCAACCTAGCTACATCATAATGTCTTGTATCTCTCTTGTACACATGATGTGCACTCCGCACCATACATGTGACCTAGCTACACACTATGTGTATCATCCAATCTTTCCGAAGGTTCATCTGGGATTTCTCTCTCTTTTCCAACAATTTCACCAATCAAGTAATTATCCACAAACATATTTCCAATATTATTATAAAATATCATAATACAAGTAATATTGATGTATTACTTACATATAAACTTACATCTCATTTAATATCAATGCAATAACATTAAATTACACATTGCCTTATTAAAAATCATATGAACTTACAATTTCCCATAATATCCATAATCATAGAAATCACATTTATGTATGATAATTCAATGCACTTCATGCACCATAGACATATTTTTAAATCAATTCATAAGCTTGGCACCATAATCATTTAATTTAACATAATTCAATTAATTCACTAAATTTAACTTTCAAATATAAATTACAGCATTATTGTTGTATTATTATCATACCAACTTACATACTTTCAACACCTCGGAAATTATAATAAATATATCAAATTTACATTGAAACATGCATAAATTAATGCTTATTATACATATGAACTTACCTCGATACTAAAACGATCATTTTACCAACTTTCCTAATTTTCGATTTTTCTCTCATTCTAGGTTCAAATCTCATTTTTTGGGATCTAAATCATCATATTTTACTTATTTAATTAATTTACTATTCAAAATAGTCCTTAACTCAAAATTTGGAAAAATTACAATTTTACCCCTAAATTTTTGCATATTTACACTTTTGCCCCTAGGCTCGAGAATTAAACTTCATCCCTTATTCTTATGTTTCATGACATGCTGATCACTTTTCACTTCTATGGCAACATTAAATTCTCACTCTAACATATACTTATGACTATTAGGTATTTTTACCAATTAAGCCCTTTTACTCGTTTTCACTCAAAACCGAGTAGCACAAGTTGTCTAACATAATTTAAAACCTCATATTCTATTATAAAAAAGCAAAATAAACACATTTCACCTATGGGTATTTTTCCAAATATGAACCCTAGCTTTAATTATTGCTAGAATAAGCTTAATCAAATTACCGGGATTCTAAAAACGTAAAGAACTTGAAAAACGGGGTTAGAACGGACTTACTATTGAGCTTGGAAAGCTTGAAAACCCTAGCCATGGCTTCCCCCATGCTAATTTCAGCCTCCATGAAAAAGATGAGTCAATTTTGGCTTTATTTTCCCTTTTTATTTCTTTTAATTATCAAATGACCAAAATGCCCTTCCTTACTAAACTTTCAAAAATTCCATCCATGTCCAATTTTTGTCGATCACTTAGAAATTGGTAAAATTGATATTTAAGACCTCCTAATAAATATTTCAAAGCAATTTCATACTAGAAACTTCTAGAATGCAAGTTTTGCAACTTATTCAATTTAGTCCCTAACTTCAAATTGAGCACTTTATGCATAGAATTTCTTCACAAAATTTTCACACAATCATGAAATCATATCATAGACCTCAAAATAATCATAAAATAATTATTTCTATCTTGGATTTTGTGGTCCCGAAACCTCTGTTCCAACTAGACCCAATTTTGGGCTATTACATATCATATCATTTACAAGTGGTGGAGATTTGATTTTCATGCAAGCCTATGGTAATAACTTTTCATGTTAGACAATCGAGTGCTTAATATTGAACCTTAAACACTTTGAGTGATTTGACTGAATCTTTAGTGAGGATGTCATCTCTTGTATATTTAGGACTAAAGTTAATTACTTGAAGGAAAGAGATTACCTATAATTTTGTTGTCAAAGTATTCGATTTAGATTGTTTGAGGCTTTTAATGCCCTTATAGTTGAATTCTCACTGTATGATTTTCTGTGGAATAACTTGTGACATTATCAATACTGATTATGTGATTGAAAGGAATGAATTCTAGTAGTAAATGAGAATTTTTCTTGAGGACAAGGAAATGCTTAAGTGTGGGGGTATTTGATAAACGCCAAATTATACATACCTACACGCCAAATACTTAGCATATTTATGGATGTTTATTACTAGATTTGTGGATTTTGGTGCTCTTAATTCGGTTATTTCATGTTTTGTACTCAAGAAAGCACCAAGAGTCGAAAGGATCCAAAAACGAGCTAAAAAGGGACAAAATGGACCAATCAAGAAGATGACACGGCCTAAGCCTTGCCACACGGGCATCTCACACGCTCGTGGACTTCGGGGGTGTCGACCAAGGTTTTCACGATTCACACGGCCTGGCCATTGAGCCTACACAGCAGTGTGCAATTCAAACGGATCGAACACGGCTTGGCAATCACGTTACATGGCCGTGGCACACGGGCGTGTCCCTTTTTCAAAGAGTTGTATTTTACACGGAAAAAGGTACTTAGGAAGGAAGAAAGCCAATCCAAAGCCTATATAAACACCCTAAGTGTGATCTAAATGGAGGCCACTCTTTCCAAAACTTTTCTGGAATACAGTACCACACGCCGAGAATTACTTGAAGGAAGCCAGACGATCCATCTCAAAAGCTGGAGCTACTCCAAGACTGAAGATCTCTCTTAGAATTCCTTCAAGGGTTTTAGAGTTTTCTTTATGTTTTTTTATTTTCATACTTTTGAGATGTACTCTTATTTTATTATGAACTAAACCCCTTAGATACCTAAGGGGGATAAAACCTATGATGGATCTTGTTATTATTATCTGAACTGTATGATAAATACTTGATTTGTTCTTAATTATGTGTTCTTAATGCTTGAGTTAATATTTCGGGTATTAATTCATGATTTGATGTGCTTATGCAGAGGAGGAATAGACCCTGCCTAAGAGTAGATTTGGCATAATTAAGCGGAGTTGATCGAACGCCTAGAAATAGGGTTGCGAGATTTTGCTAGATTAGGGTGAAACCTAATAAGGGGATCCATAGATCGAGTTAATGCAACCCTAGAGTGTTAATTAGAGAAAAGTCTCGGTTATTCAATCTAGGGATTAGACGTTATTAGTCTTGAATAGGGATAATAACTTAACTTAGGGATCTCTACGGAACAAGTCAAGTGAATAAATCGTCCGGTTCAGAGTTAGATAACAAGTGAAATCTAAGTGGATTCCTCCTTGGGTGTCGTCTTTATCAATTGCTTTTCTTCAAGTCTTTTTCCAAATTTTCTCTTTGCTTTAATTAAATCAGTTAATTAGTTTAAATAATTAGTTTAATAAACAAACCCTTTTATTCTTAGGCTAGATAATAAAAAGATAGTTATTACTAGTACTTTTAGTTCCCTTGGGTACGATATCTCGGTCTTGCCATTACTATACTATTGTTCGATAGGTGCGCTTGCCTTTTTGTCGTGATAATAGTTAGTCTAGGTTTGATCTTCATTATAAATATTTATTACTTGTTACGAATCACGCGATCAAAATCTTTAACTGAAATAGAAATTCATACATGGGCTTTGAAGAACATGAAGAATGATCACAAAAATGTAAAAATTACTAAAAACTGGGTCAAAATGGACTTACAATTGCTTCCTCAAAGTGCCAAATTATTTTGATTATTCAAACCCTATTTCCATGGTAATATTCGGCCAAAAAAAATGATGAACATGGAAAACCATTTCATGCTTTATTTTTATTTAATATATCATTTATACACTTTTTTACCATTTTAGCCTTGTTAATAAAGCATTAATTTCCATCCATTAATGTCCATAATTGTCCATACCATATAACAATGGTCTAATTGCATCTTAAAGACCTCGTATTTAACAAGACAAATCAATTAGGCACTTAAGCAAATAGAAAGCTACTTTTGCATTCACTATGATTAAGTCCTTTTTCATAATTAAGCACAGAAACAGACAAATTAAATCACAGAAATTTCGCAGATATAAATTCACATATCGCAGACGCAGAAAATAATATTAAAATATTTTTCAGACTCAGATTTGTGGTCCCGAAACCACTATTCTGACTAGGGTCAAAACCAGACTGTTACAAAGCATCTTAATTATCACTTAATTTTTTGAACAATAATTATTACTGAATTAATATTAGAGTTATATACCAATTAAAATTTAAGGTTAGCTTTATAAATAGCATTCCATAGTTAGACATGTTCAATCAAGTAGTATCCAAAAAGAATATTAATAAATAAATGAAGATTGTTAGCATTAATCAAGTAGCATTGAATCATATTCGAACAACAATGATAACGGTGAGGTAATATAATATTATAGGTTATTTATATCTATGAAGTAAGCTCCTTTAAGACCATTTCTCTTTTTATATATTAATTATTTGTTTGGTGCAGGTAAAAAAATATTTTGTGAGTTTTTTTATAGGAAAGTTAAATTTTCACAATCATTTTTAATTACAATTATTACTTTTTTTATTAATTTAGGGTAAATATATTTTCTATTTATCATGAACTATTATAATCGTTGCATGTTGTTTTCCTTAATTTATAATTTTGTTTCAAATTAAAATTAAAATTTACTTTATTATATTGACCTAAATCAGCATACTATTTTAAAATTAAGATAAATTATCTTTATCAATGATAAATTACAATACTTCAAAATAAATTATTTAAATATTAACTAAAAATTAAATACGCAAATTTACATGCAACACATATAACATTAAAAACTAATAGATTTTAAATATCGGGAAGGATCAATTCACCTTACCTTACTCAATTTCATTGGTTACCTTCTATAAAGTTTGGAAGAGATAGGTCTCCAAATCAAATCAAATTCGATTACTTTTAGAATTGTTATTTAATATATTAGTGGTTGAGTTTTTTTTTTAAATTTTAAACGAGATTAAGTGATTGTTATGTATTTCATTTATTTTCTAAAATATCAATTAAAAATTATTCATTCCATTTATAAAATTAAAAACTCCATCATTAGTGAACTAAAAAATAATTAATGTTTCTTTTTTGAATAAATAATAATCAATGTTTTCAAACTTTTTAAAAAAATAGATAATTTATTTTTTAAATACCAAGTACATGACAATGAAAACTGAATTAACAGGAAAAAGGGCAATTCAAATTTCAGAGAAAAGGCAAATACATAATTTATATCATTGTTGTTTTAAAGCATGCAATACTGATAATACCTTAGAAAAAGTTGTACAATATAATGTGTAAAGATAAGATAGGACAAGAAGAAAAATTGGGCAGGGACTTCTTCCCCAACTAACAGATAGAAAATTTTGATAATTCAATTGGCGGATGAAAGATGGTGTCATTATTGGTATAGTTGGAGATCAATTATTGATATAAATCCCATGATGAAATTAAGTACGATAAATTATTTCAATCAAACACAATCGCATGAACCGGCTTTATTTCTTGCCCTTTTCTTTTCTCTATTAGTTTTTTAGTAAGTTTGAATAACCCAAAAAGGAAAAGTTCATTGCTCGCTTGGATTTTGTTCTACATGATTTTCGTTTTCCACATTATGGTATGAATTTTTTTTTTGAAAATATCATCTGTATCTTTTATTCATAAAAGCAAAACCCAAAATCAAGCCCAAATCAGGCAAAAACATAAGAGCAAACATTAACAATCGGTCAACCTAGAAACAGGCCCAAAACCAAATAGAAAGAAAATGAAAAAAAAAAATTAAAACAACCCAAACACAAATATCTAGCTTGCAGAAGGGGATGCTCTAGAGACATTGTCAACCAACTGTTATCCATTAAAAACCCCTCTCCTCAAAAGCAACAAAGCACCTGGGAAGCCACATAGACTTCATCATTACTCTTCATTAATTTTCAATAGCATCCATCACTTCCCACAGAAAATATCTTTGAAAAACACCACACTCCCTAACTCTTCAAACCCCTTTCCAAAACTTTCCTTCAGCAATCCAAATGGTTCATTCCCTCATGGGAACAGTCCAAATTCGACCGGCGACCACCGCGTCCTCTGCACCAGAAATAACCATATTCAACAGTTAAGTTGTCTCTCTCTTTTGGAGTCCCTCTTTAGCTATGAGATGAGCAACCTTGTTAGATTTTCTATGAATAAACCGAGAAACGCAGAATTCAAAACCTAAACTCAATTGCTTTGAATCTTTTATAAAAACTTCAATTTCTGGTCTACCTTCTTTCTCCTCTTACAGTTTTCGAATCACCAAAAGGGAGTCACCTTTAATCTGAACCTCCCTCAGCCCGAGATACAACCCAAGATTGAGCGCTTGAAAACACGCCATCATTTCTGCTGCAAAAATAGATGGTTTATTCACATGCATAACTGTTTTTGAACAAATCAACTCTGCTTTTTCATTTCGTACCACTAACCCGGAGCATGACTCATTTCTTTACTTGTTGAACACTTCATCAAAATTGATTTTTAACCTCAGACCATTTGGAGCGACCCATCTACCCATATGAAATCATCTTGCTGGTATGTTCGTATTCAACCCATCCAGTTCTTTTAGGTAGTTACTTACAAAATCTGAAATTTGAGAACCCTGTTTTTTTTCTCCTTTATGAATGAATCTGTTTCTTGATGTCCAAATTGCCCACAAAGCACATGCTATCATCCTGTACTTGGCCAGAAATTTTGACAAAAATGTTTTTAAACCATTCTTTGAAATCTGTATTTTCCTCAGTAATAGGCCAGGTAACACCTAACTTGTCCCATGTCTTCTTCACTATAGGACACTCCCTGAACAAATGCTCTCTCATTTTCGCTCCTTTCTGACACCTTCGACAAGTTGCGGATCCCAGTCATCTTCTAAAATGCAGATTATAGAAAGTAGGAAAATAGTTACAAGATAACCTCTAGTTTGTAATTTTAATTTTTAGGGGTAGATCTAAGATCTACAATCTTTTGTAAAATTGTCTGTAGTTATATTGTATTTGATTCTGTCTATCATGTAAAAGAAATTTTGCCCGCTATGAATTGTATACTCCCCCGTTGGCTCACCGCGCCAGATTAAATGGTCCTTATGTGGGCTCATAGACAAAGGAATGCATAAGATCCTCTCCGCATCCTTCTCCAAAAATGTATTATAGATTAGTTCAGTTTTCCATTTTCTTGTATTGGCATCAATTAAATTTGCAACTATTGATATATTAGAATTAGCATTCAAGTTCTGAACTCTGAAATCATCACTTCCAGGAACACATCTATCACCCTAGATAGAGACATTCTTCCTATTGCCAATTCTCCAGCCCAAACCTTTCAGAATGAGCCCTTTTGCAGTCCATAAACTCTACCATGTAAGAGAAGGTAAATTTCCTAACCTAGAGTTTAAAAAATCTAAATCCTTAAAATATTTGGCCTTCAAAGTATGCGCTAGTAACGAACTAGGATTACATAACAAACGCCAATCCTATTTGGCCAATAATGTAATATTAAAAAAATCCAAATTACAAGACCCCATACCGCCCTCTTCTTGAAGCGCACATAACGACTTCTAGTCAAATCAGTGCATTCCTCTCTTCCCTTTTTTTTCCACCAAAAGGCCCTTATTAGATTTTCCATCTCCACATAAAAAGTTTTTGGCAAAAGAAAGCAAGACATCGTGTATGTAGGAATTGCTTGTAAAACAACTTTTATAAATACCTCTTTGCCACCTTGTGAGATATGCCTTATACTCCAACTATTAATCTTCTACTTCAATCATTCCTTAAAGGTTTGGAAAGCCATTTTCCTTCTTCAACCCACCATATTTGGTAACCCTAAATATTTCTTTGGATTAGTCGAACAATGAACATTAAGTACCTAGAAAGCCAAGTTCTTATCCTAATCATTCATATTCGAACTAAAAAAATCGTGGATTTTTTAAAATTTACACATTGGCCCAAGCAAGATTCATATTCTCTTAGAATATCTCTAATCACATTAATCCCCCTATCTGAAACCTCTCTAAACAGTATACAATCATTCGCAAACATGAGGTGGGTTAATGGTGGGGAAGATCTACATACCTTTTCTCCTAAGATTTTTCTTTCTTGGCTTGCAAGTCTCATCAGAGTAGATAAACCCTCTCTACAGAACAAAAATAAGTAAGGGCTTAAAGGATCCCCTTAACGCAGCCCTCACGATGGATTGAAACTAAGACTTTCTTCATCATTAAGTAAAATTGAATAATTGACCGAACTAATACAGTAAAGTATAAAATCAAGAAATGGATCGACAAAGCCCAATTTTGACATCATACCTTTAAGAAAAGGCAATTCCACTCGATCATAGGCCTTGCTCATATCTAGCTTTAGAGCCATAAATCCTTTTTGCCCTGATCTTTCATTCTTGAAAGAGTGAAGTACCTCATACGCCAACAAGAAATTGTCAATTATAATTCTACCCGACACAAAAGTACTTTGAGAGTCATCAATACAAATATCCAGTACCTTTTGTAAACGGTTAGCAACTGACTTGGCAATAATCTTATAGATAACCATACAGAGGCTAATAGGATAAAAAATTTTCAAATTGAGGGGATTTGCAATTTTTGGAATTAAAACTGAGTTTTGTTGATTTCTTCCAAAGATTTGCCATTATTCAAAATATCCAAATAGAAAGCACTAGTATCTTTACCAATAATATGCCAATACTTTTGATAAAATACTGTCGAAAAATCATCTGGACCTGAAGCCTTTGTAGGACCCATTCCTTTTAACGCCTCAACAATTTCCTCCTCTGTGTAAGTAGCCATCAAACTTTGATTTATGCTGTCAGAAATATAACACGGTACCCTGATAGAATGTGATCCAAATTGCCAATTCCTCTAGAAGCGAAAAGGTTTGAGAAATATTCACCAGCAATATTCCCAGTTTTGATACAATTAGTAGCTAAAGAACCATCATTCCTTTGTAATCCTCAAATACAATTAGTACGCCGTCTCTAAGAAGCAAACTTATAAGTGTTCTTATCACCCATTTCAACCAATTCACTCTGGCTCGTTGCTTCCAATATCTTTCTTTCTTATCCATCTCCATATTCAGGTGTACTATGACATCAACAAGTTCAACCAAAAATTCTTTCGATCGCTCAGAACAATTTAATTCCTCTAATCTCCTTGTTAATCTTTTAACATCTTGACCTCGTTTGTGTTTAATCTTGCCCGCCCAACATTTTAAGCCATTAGCAAGAGTTAAAATACGATTTTGAAAAGAACCCAAACTGCCCTTCCATAGCTTTCTTATCTCTTCCTCATAGGACTCCTCCAAAACCCACCACACTTCAAAATGAAACATTCTAGATCTTTTACCCATTCCTCCAACCTTTGTCTCAATAAGCAATAGATAGTGATCCGAGAAAGAATGAGGAAGATGCCTCAATGAATAAGTTGGAAAGAGTTGAATCCATGCGTCAGTGGCAACACTTTTGTTAATTCTTTCTCTTATGATATTTTCCAATATTCTACCCCTTTCCCAAGTAAAACATGTCCCAGAATACCTTATGTCCTCTAAATGATAACCCTCCAAAGTTCTACGAAAAGACTCCATTCTAGCCTCATCCCTTAAAATCCCTCCATGTTTCTCATTCTTAAAGAGAATATCATTGAAGTCCCCACCAACTAGCCATGGTAGCGAATTATTTCTCCCTAATCGTCAAAGCAAATCCCACGTCATGGCTTTATCCTTTACATCTGGGCCCCCATAGAAACCGTCCTCTTTTTGAATTTCAACATTAATGTGATTTTTAGAGAAACTATTCAAAGTAACTAAATGATCTTTATTCCACCCAATACTTAAACCCCCCGTGTCCCATTCGCAGGAACATCAATGCCATTTAAAAACCCACACCGTCTCCTAACATTCTCCATTCGATTAGTGTTCAATTTTTTCTCCAAAAAGGAGACAATGGGATGATAAATTTTCCGCACATGTTGAAGTCTTCGTATTGCTCGCAGACTCCCCAATCCACAAACATTCCAGCAAAAAAAATTCATTTCTTCCGGTTGGCATACCCACTGGTAGCCGCCGATAATTGCTTAAGATGGACTGAATGCCCAACACTGATCTCCAACGAATCCTGAATAGTGGAAAGATTAGAAGTTAAAGAATCAAACCTTTGTCTTTTTTTACCTTCCTCATTAGCGACTGGATCCTTTTCTAACTCACAATCCATTCTCGTCAAATCTAGCCTATTAGCAGGGCCCACATCAACTGGAGCATTCCTTATTTCCACCACATTCAAAATAGTCTCCATCTGTTGACTTCTACAAGGCTCTAAATCTTTCCCAAAAAAGTGACGTGATTCCTACCTCTGTACTAGAACATTTGTAAATTTGGAACCTTCCAAATTAATTCCAAGAATAGGGTTAAAATCTGCCCATGATCCTCTCCCATGATTGTGCCTTGAATTTTGGCTAGATTGCTGCTCAATATGTTTCTTTCCTAAAAAAGTGTTTTCACCCTCCTTCCCTAGCCAAACGCTGCTTACAGTGGTGGCTTTCCTCAGCTCAGCCCTCAGCATCAAATCCAACCCATTTCCATTTCCTGCATCCTGCATTGTAACCTCATCGGGCAGAAACTATCACCATGCCCAAGGCAGCCACATAAAAAAAAACAAAGTTAATTTTTCATATTGAATTTTGCATAAGTAAAATTTGACTCAAAGATTGTAACACCCCAAACCCGGCCTAGACGTTATGGCCAAATCTGGTGTTTTCACTTAGTTCGGGAAAACGTGTTATAATTGATTTGATTTAAAACATTTATTTTGCGTGGAAGCTTTTGAAAAACCCATTAAATTTTTTGGAACCGTTTCGTGTACGAAAACATTAGCTTTTAGGAAAACCAAGTCTAGTCTAAAATCCCCTAAACAGTTCAAAAATCCAAATAAAGTCCATAAAGTCCTAAATTACATCAACTAACCCATACCATAAAAAATGAATACCAGAACTGAAATTAAAACAATCTAAATATGTGTGGCCACCGTAGAGTCTTCTGCTGCACCAAACCGTCAAGCTGGGGGTTACCTACACATATTAAACAAAAATGGGTGAGTTTTCACAAACTCAGTGTGTAATCCCTTCAAAAAAATATACACAATAGCAGAAATTAGGCATACATCCAAATATCAGATAACTCGGGCCTGAACCCTTTACAGAACCGGTGTGAACCTTAGTCCACTCAGATACAGAATCACATACAAATAGGCCTTAGCCCATCTTAGATATATCATGCATAACAAAGTAGAATAGTAAAGTCTTACCCACCAGCCTCTACATTCCAACTCCGTCCAACCCTACACACTATGTGGGGATAAAATTGACCCACCAATCCCTACACACCATGCAGTACCGAAATTCGGCACATAATCATATAATTGCAGCTGTGCTACCAGATATCAGGCTTAGGAGCCTTTCAAAATACTCCCTCCATGTACAGTAACCCAACCCCGATGCAACGCAACATACAATACATGACGTGCAAATATGCAATTAACAGATCATACATACAAATCGATTTACATGTTAAGAGTAACGTGCTAGAGCACATATATCACATAGATCTCGAATCAGGGGTCAAGTAACTCTTACCGACCTTACAGCAGGTCCTAGTAGACTTGGGCAACCCGAGCAAGATTTCAGAGTATTTTAGTAAATCGGGCTCACACGCTCATATGGCTGCTCGTGTTGGCCCACACGCCCGTATGGCTTACACAGCCTAAATTTTCCTTGGCCCTGTGGATCAAACGGCCTGGCCCAGAATTCCACACGCTCTGGTCCAAAATTCCACACGCTCGTGTGGTTAACTCGTGTTGGCCCACATGCCTGTGTGTTCACATGGCCCAATTGGTCGAGCCCGTGTGTCGCACACGGCCTCATCGGCCATTACACGAAAGTATCATGCGCCCGTGTCTTACGCGCACGACCTAGCTCGTCGACCACATGCCTGTGTGCTTCCACACGGCCTGCCACACGGCCTACCACACAGCGTGTGTTGTTGACAGAAAGGTTTTTGGCTTTCGCCAAAACCTCATTTCTTGCTTTTTCGAGTACTCACCTGTTACGATTTCGGTCCTACACGCAATCACGAATCTTCAGAACTTATAATAGATGTTACCAAGGCCGATTTTAGCGATACAATCGAAAACCAAACCGAAAATGTTTCCCAAAAAACCCTTAGAACATTGGAAAAGTGGACTCGTCACTTACCGAAGCGAGCCAAAAACCCAATGTTCAAAACTCTGCAGAAGTACCAATCGCTACTTGATTTCCACCTAATTTGAAAGGACCAAAACAAACCTTTTTTTTCAGAGAACCAACTACGAAACAAAAGAAAGTGGCAACACGAAAACTTACCAAAACGAGCGAGTTCAATCACCGGACACGATGGAGGCACAAAAGAAAACAAAAGATAGAGGAAGAAAACAATGAAAAATTCAGCAGCACATCAGAGAGAATTTTACAAAAATCAAAATTTTGAAAAATATTCCAATTAAAACTGATAACTTCCCAAATCCTTTAATTATCTCCCTACTAACCCACTACACAGAATTCTAACTGCATTGAAACACCAACGCAGAGCTAAACAAAAATAAAACTCCCCTGCTCACGGAGGAATTGAAACTCTAGACCCCCAACACACCAACACACATTTTAACCACCAGACCAGTAGGCCATTCTGACATGAAATTACAAATGCTTAAATTTAAGCCTACAATGCAAGTATCAAGCTTAATTCAGAAAAGTACCAAAATTTACCCAAGCTAATGCTTGAACTTGGAACCTTTCAAACACTTCCCATAACACTTAACCAGTGAAGTAGACACACAATTGTGCGTAACAATTTAATAGAATCAGAACATGAAATTTGGGGCATTACAACTCTACCCCCTAAAAGAAAATTTTGCCCTCAAAATTTTATTTAATCAGAAAAGGTGAGGGTACTACTGATGCATTGACTCCTTCGGCTCTTAAGTGGCCTCCTCAGTGCTGTGATTCCGCTATAGCACCTTCACTAAAGGAATAGATTTTCTTTATAGAACATTAATGTCGTGATCTAAAATTTGAACCAGCTCCTCCCCAAATGTTAGATCCGGCCTCACCTCAATCTCCCCCACAAGAACAATGTGTGTTAGATCAGAGCGGTAGCGTCTTAACATCGAGACGTAGAAAACATCATGGATGCGGTTAGCTCTAGAGGTAACTCCAACTGATAAGGGACTAGCCCCACTAGCCTCAGAATACGGTACGACCCAATAAACCTAGGGCATAGCTTACCCCTGCGACCGAACCTCAAAATCTTCTTCCATGGTGAGACATTGAGAAACACAAAATCCCCTACAAAATAGTCAATCTCGCGTCTCTTCAGATCTGCATAAGACTTCTGCCTATCAGAAGCTGCTTTCAGATGATCCTTGATCAATCTAACCTTATCTTCTGTCTCAAAGACTAATTCAGGACCCAGAACACGTTACTCACCCAACTCAATCCAACATAAGGGAGTACGACACTTACGACCATACAGTGCCTCATAAGATGCCATTTGGATACTAGACTAAAAGCTGTTATTATAGGCGAACTCTGTTAATGGCAAGTACTCCTCCCAATTGCCTCGGAAATCAATAACACAGCTTCTCAACATATCCTCTAGTATCTAAATCATCCTCTCTAACTAACCATCTGTCTGAGGATGGAAAGTAGTACGAAGTATAACCTCGAACCTAAAGCCTAATGCAGCTTTTTCTAGAATTGAGACGTGAAATGAGGATCCCTATCGAAAATGATTGAGACGGGTACCTCGTGAAGCTCACTATTTTGGAAATGTAGAGCTTAGCCAATTTCTGCATGGAGAAGTCCGTCCTGACCAAAGTGAAGTGAGCAGATTTGGTCAATTGATCCACGATGACCGAGACAGAATCTGTCTTAGTGGGTGTTAGAGGCAACCCACCAACGAAGTCCATCGTTACTAACTCCCATTTCCATAACGGTATCTTAACCGGCTGCAGCAAACCTGAAGGTAACTGATGTAAAGCCTTAACATTCTGACAAGTCAAACATCGAGAACCGATGTCAGTAACCTCATGCTTCAACCCTGACCACCAGTATAATTCTCACAGATCCTGGTACATCTTGTTCTCGCTGGGATGCATAGCATAAGGTCTAATATGCGTTTCCCTCAAAATTGACTGCCTCAAGTCCTCATCATTAGGTACACAAATCTGACTATGAAAACACAATACCCCATCCTTATTAATCCTAAAATTCGTAGTAGCACCACTCTCCACATGATGGAAATGCAACTCCAGAGACTTGTCCCCCAACTATTTATCTCTGATCTGATCAATCCATGTTGGTTTCACTTAAAGTTCTGCTAGCAGGCTCTCATCATCGAAAGGCTCAGTCGAGAGAACATCGCTCTGAAATCGATCATACCCCTACGACTTAACGCATCGACCACCACATTGGCCATACTAGGATGATACTCGATAGTGCAGTTGTAATCCTTTAGCAGTTCAACCCATCTAAGCTACCTAAATTTAACTCCTTCTAGGTGAGGAGATATTTGAGGCTCTTATGATAAGTGTAAATAGTACACTTCTCACCATATAGATAATGCCTTCTAATTTTCAGAGCGAAGACTACCGCTACCAACTCCAGTTCATGCGTCAAATAGTTAGCCTCATGACTCTTGGGTTGTCGAGACGCATAAGCAACTACCTTTCCGTCTTGCATCAGAACATAACCCAGACCTACTTGCAACGCATCACTGTATACCACGAAGTCTTTACTGAGCTCAAGCTATATCAGAGTAAGAGCCTAAGTTAAAATCGTCTTGAGCTTATCAAAGCTCTCCTATTGAGCATCACTCCAATCAAAAGGAACTCCCTTATGCAGTAGCTTAGTCATCGGAGCCACAGTTAAAGAGAACCCTTCTATGAAGCATCGGTAATATCTTACCAGCCCTAGAAAGTTATGGATCTCATACACATTCTTTGGCTGTTTCCAATCCAACATAGCCTTAATCTTATGAGGATCGACTCGTGTCCCCTCAGCAGAAACTACATGTCCCAGAAATGTCACTTCCTGAAGCCAGAACTCACACTTGCTAAACTTCGCATACAGCTGTTTCTCACGAAGAATCTGTAGAACCACTTTGAGATGCTCATCGTGCTGATCCTCTGTTTTAGAATACACCAATATGTTATCAATGAACACCACTACAAACTGATCCAAATAGGGCTAAAATACTCGGTTTATTAAATCCATAAATACCGCTAGTGCATTAGTCAGACCAAAGGGCATAATTAGGAACTCGTAATGTCCATAATGAGTCCTAAATGCTATCTTATGCACATCGGCCTCCTTAACTCTCAACTGATGATAGCTCAAACGTAGATCGATCTTAGAAAACACAGAGGCCCCTCTGAACTGATCAAATAATTCATCTATTCCCGGAAGTGGGTATTTATTCTTGATCGTTAGCTTACTCAACTGATGGTAGTCGATACACATCCTCATTATTCCATCTTTTTTTTTCACAAAAAGAACAAGTGCTCCCTATGGAGACACACTAGGACAAATGAACCCACGACCCAACAACTCCTGAATTTGAGCCTTAAATTCCGTCAGCTCTTTCGGTGCCATTCGGTAAGGGGCGATACATTGGACCTGTACCAGGAATCAACTCAATCCCAAACTCTTCCTCACGGCTGGGAAGCAGCCCCAATAACTCCTTAGGAAAGACATCTAGAAAATCTCTTACAGTTCTGATATCCCTAACAGAAGAGTCCCCAAAATTCGAAACACTCACAGAAGCCAGATAAGCCTCACATCCTTTTCGGACCAACTTTTCCACCACCAACTCATAAATCACATTAGTTAGAAAATCCTGACGTTCCCCAACCATAACTACTTCTACGTCCTCCTCAGTTTTTAGAATAACCCTCTTAGTCGCACAATCTAGACTTACTCGGTGCTTGACTAACTAGTCCATTCCCAAAATTAAATTGAACACGCCAAATGGAAGCTCCATCAAATCTGCCAAAAACACTATCTCTTGGACCTCTAACGGAATGTTTCTATACAATTTGTTGACTCAGATAGATTGCCCCAATGGCCTCACAACAGTACCTCGCTAGAAGTACTCTCAATTGGAATGCTTAAGGTTTCAGACACAGTACTAGTTATGTATGAGTGTGTAGAGGCTATGTCTATCAGTACAAGATAAGGTACATCAAATATTAAAAAAATACTCGGAATGACATCAGGAGCATCTCGTTTCTCATGGCGATGATCAGCATAAACAAAAGTAGGTTGCCTCACCTTAGACGGTCCAGCACCTCTGCCTGGTGTTCTCTGTCCTCGGCCCATGCTGTTACCACCCTTGGCCTTACCTCGGCCCCTAAGTGGCTACTGAACTATTCTCGGCGGTTGTACATTACCAAAACTTGAAGCTTGCACCTGATCAGTTCTTAATGAGAAATCCTGAACACGGTGCTCAGTCGACCCACATCTCAAGCACCCCCTAGTAGTTCAACATTTGCCCGAATGGCGTCTACCACAGCGCCCACATAACACCACCCCAGTTGGTGCAACAAGAGGCCTAACTCTCACTAGCACATCAGATCTGACCTTTTTCTTAGGCCTCATCCCAAAACTCGAGGGCTCTGAATCCCTTTTGTTCTTACCCCTCTCTCGATCTCTGTTCTGGCGCTCCGCGCGCTTAATATCCTCAGCAATCTTGGCTTTCTCAACCAGAATAGTAGACTCACGTTCCCTCTACGAAGTTATCATCACCCTTAGGTTATCCCTAAGACCTTCTTCAAAACAAACACATCTCTCATATTCAGCCGCCACCATGCCTCACGTATAATGGCTCAGTCTCAGAAATTCAGCCTCATACTCGACCACTGAACGGTCTCTTTGGGTGAGATTAAGGAACTCACGCCTCCTGGCATCAATGTAGCTGGCCCTTACATTCCTACCCTGGATCGTAATATTAAAATAATCCCAAATCAATCGATCGGGCTGAGTGCCCTCCTTAACCTTGAGCCACCACTGGTATGCCTCATCACGCAACAGAGAAACAACCCCCTTAAGCTTCTGCTCAGCAGTAAAATCCAGGTCGTCCATAATTCTCTCTGTGGCCTCCATCTAGTACTCAGCCATGTTAAGGGCGACTCCAGCGACACCTCTGAATAACTCAGCCCCATTGGACCAGATTCGTTCCAGAACCGACCCTCGGCCCTCAGAACCAGTATTTGGCCTAGCGACCCTCTCCAAAATCCTGAGCATAGCCTGGGACAATGTGTCGTCCCTGGCCATGTGATCACGATACCCAGTCTCAGCAATAGTCGACACAGGCATCTCACTTGTGTCCAAATTTGATATATTATCCATGGAAGAGGACTCAGCTCGAGCCTCTCTACGGCCTTTACCTTGGCCTCTAGTACCACGTCCGCAGATACCTCGTGCGCTCATTGTCTAATCGAATTTATCTGTATTACAATTTTTTATGTATTAGTTAACAATTTTGATATTTTATTAACAGATATTTTATGCAATACAATATCAGAAGTTTAGAGTCTGTTATCGCGAACTGTAGTCTCGCTATTAGTTTCAGTTTACACTTCCTAGAGTGTTTTCAGTATGGTATGCTACCTATAGTAGTTTCAGAATATTCTAATCATATTTTCAAACAATTCTAAACAGAGTTTATGTAACGCCCCGTACCCGAGACCATCGTCAGATTCGAACACGAGGTGTTAACAGGCTTAATTCATTACTTAAACAGCTCAAACAATTTATTTTTAAAATTTTCAGTCAAGCTAGCAATCTGCGTCACAGTCGCTTAAAAATTCATATCTCGAGTTCCAAAACTCGAAATCCAATTCCGTAAATTTTCCCTAAAACTAGACTCATATATCTATTTACTAATGTTTTTTATATAATTTTTGGTCTAGAAAATTAGTACAGTTTAGTAGTTAAAGTCTCCCCTATTTCAGGGTTCGACTACTCTGACCTCTGTGTATTACGAATCAGATATCTCCTTGTACAGAGTTTCAATGACTATGCCGTTTGTTTCTAATAAAACTAGACTCAATAAGGAATCTGTACATATAAATCATGTCTTATAATTATCTTTTAACAATTTATGGTGAATTTCCAAAGTCAGAACAGGGGATCCAAAAATTGCTCTGGACCTGTTTCACAAAAATTTAAACATCTCATAAAATATAACTCATATACCTGTTTTGTTCCATCCATATGAAAATAGACTCATAATTCTTAAATTCCATATTTTATTCATCATCTAATTGTATCTCTAATATTTTTAATGATTTTTCAAACTCACATCACTGTTGCTGTCTGAATCTATTTTATGGTAAATTTTACCTATTTCATGGTTTCCATGGATTAGCTAGCAATTTAGCATACATAACACCAAATATGATCATGATTAGCCATTCCAATGGCTAATCATTACCAAGAATTTCCATACCACTCAATAACCATATCATAAGACCATATATACAAAATGATTATAATGTTATACATGCCATACTCAAAATATACAAGCCATTATGCCAAGATGGTATACGGATAGTGTGAGTGTGCCTCCGACCATTCCCGATTTTTGAGCTGGCTTGTCAATACTACAAGGAATGAAAAGGAGGGAGTAAGCATAAATGCTTAGTAAGCTCACATGCAAATAGCAAGTAACACAACTATATACGCAAACATAAAACATCATTTGCATAATCATCACCGAGACATTCATATCACATTTTCATTTATCATCTTACCATATTGTTGTTATATCGAGTTTTCAACCCGAGGGTTAAGTACATACCTATTCAAAGTATTCATTTCACAACACTTACCAATACGTCCCTTTCATCTCGAGTATTCCTCCATTTAAGTAGAATTTTACCCGTTGAACACATCGGAATATAATTCGGATACATGGAAAGTTTGCACATAAGTGCCACATATGTAGCCAAGCTACCATGTAACCCGCCCATAAGTGAACTCGGACTCAACTCAACAAGCTCGAGCGTTCGCATCCATAAGTGAACTCGGACTCAACTCAACGAGTTCGGATGCCTAGTTACATCTCTCGAAATCGGACTCAACTCAACGAGTTCGGACATTCGCATCCATAAGTGAACTTGGACTCAACTCAACGAGTTCGGATGTTCAACCATCCTAGTGACATGTCACTTGTATCCTAATCTATTCCTAAGGTTCAAACGAGCTTTTTCCTCGATCACACATCTTTACCGTCTTCCACGGAATATTGAAACTGATACTCGGTAGCAATTCAGATTTAACAAGTAATAAACATAATTTGCATATTACTCAACAATAACCACAAAGCATAATATTTCATAATAATAATCATCATATCATATAAATATCATTAAGTTACTTAAAATGAAAATTATGTTACTACATTTACACATGAACTTACCTCGTATGCGAAAATGGCTACTTTTACCATTTCGTCCACAACTTGGTATTTTCCCTATTTTAGCCCGAATTTTAGTTTTCCTTGTTCTATCATTTAAAATATAGTCTAATTAGGACTCGCATTATACAAATTGACCCAAAATCATATTTTTCCAAAATTACAGTTTTGCCCCTAAACTTTTACATATTTACACTTTTGTCCCAAAGCTCGTAAATTAAACTTCAGCCTATTTTCTTATGTTTTATGACATGCTGATCATTTTTCCCTTCTATGGTAACATCAAATTCTCACTCTAACATGTACTTATGACTATTAGGTATTTTTACCGATTAAGCCCTTTTGCTCGTTTTCACTTAAAATCGAGTAGTACAAGTTGTCTAACATAATTTAAAACCTCATATTCTATCATAAAACACCAAAATACACAAATTTCACCTATGGGTATTTTTCCAAATATGAACCCTAGGTTGAATTATTGCTAGCATAAGTTTAATCGAGCTACCGGGACTCCAAAAACGTAAAAATCATTAAAAACGAGGCTAGAATGGACTTACAATCGAGCTTGGAAGCTTGAAAAACCCTAGCCATGGTTTCTCCTTGCTATATTCGGCCATGGGGTTGAAGATGAGCAAAATTGGCTTTTAATTTTGTATTTTAATTCATTTTACCCCTAAATGACAAAAATACCCTTACTACTAAACTTTCCAAAAATTCCATCCATGTCCAATTTTTGTCCATAGACTTAGAAATTGGTAAAATTTCTATTTAAGACCTCCTAATTAATATTTCAAAAAAATTTCATACTAGAAACTTCTAGAATACAAGTTTTACAAATTATTCGATTTAGTCCCTAAATTCAATTTAAGCACTTTAGGCATAAAATTTCTTCACAAAATTTTCACACAATCATTCAATCATATCATAGACCTCAAAATAATCATAAAATAATTATTTCTATCTCGGATTTTGTGGTCACGAAACCGCTATTCCGACTAGGCCCAAAATCAGGATATTACAGTTTAAGGAAAACTTACAGGATCGGTGCTGGAGGCTCAGTGTGCAACATACTTATTCCAAAAAATATTTCAAATTATTTACAAATCATTTCTTTAAAACCAATGTTAAAACCCAAATCTACAACTGAGTTTTGCAATCTGACTCTGATACCACTAAATGTAACACCCCAAACCTGGCCTGAACGTTATGGCTGAATCTGGCGTTGCCACATGAGAGTATTTTTGAAAACGCATTGACTTTAAAATCGTCCCAATTATTAATTTCACTTAGTTCAGGAAAACTTGTTTTAATTGATTTGATTTAAAACATTTCTTTTGTGCGGAAGCTTTTGAAAACCCATTAAATTTTTGGGAACCGTTTCGTGTACGAAAACTTTAGCTTTTAGGAAAATCGAGTTTGGTCTAAAATCCTCTAAACAGTTCAAAAAATCCAAATAAAGTCCATAAAGTCCCAAATTACATCAACCAACCCAGAACATAAAAAAAATGAATACTGGAACTAAAATTAAAATAGTCTAAATATGTGTGGCCACCGTCGAGTCCTCCGCTGCACCGAACCGTCAAGTCTGGGGGTTACATAGATTAAACAGAAAAGGGTGAGTTTTCGCAAACTCAGTGTGTAATCCCCTCAAAAAATATACACAATAGCAGAAATCAGGCATACATCCAAATATCAAATAACTCGAGCCTGAACCCTTTACAGAACCAATGTAAAATTTGGTTCACTCAGATACAGAATCAGATACGAACGGGCCTTAGGCCATCTCATATATATCATGCATAACAGAGTAGAATAATAATGTCCTACCCACCAGCCTCTACACACCAACTCCGTCCAACCCTACACACCATATGGGGATAAAATCGACCCACCCATCCTACACATCATGCTGTACCAAAATGCGGCACATAATCATATAATTGCAGCTGTGCTACCAGATATCAGGCTTAGGAGCCTTTTAGAATACTCCCTCTATGTACAATAACCCAACCTCGATGCAATGCAGCATACAATACATGACGTGCAAATATGCAATTAACAGATCATACATACAAATCGATCTACATGCTAAGAGTAACATGCTAAAGCACATATATCACATAGTCAGATCTCGTAATTAGGGCTCAAGTAACTCTTACCAACCCTATAGTAGGTCCCAGTCGACTTGGGCAACCCGAGCAACCTTTCAGAGTATTTTAGAAAATTGGGCTCACAGACCCATGTGGCCTGCTCGTGTGGGTCCACATGCCCGTGTGGCCTACACTGCCCAAATTGGCCTTAGCCGTGTGGATCACATGACCTGGCCTAGAATTCTGTGTGGGCCCACATGGCCCAATAGGTCGAGCCCGTGTGTCGCACACGACCTCACCGGGCATCACTCGGCTGTGTCATGCACCCGTGTCTTGCGTGCAGTTAATTAACATTATTTAATTATATACACATTATTTCATTTATGAAGTTTCTCATCTTCAAACATAACCTTTAACTTAATTAACATTGCAACTTAATCAATTTCATTGCTTTTCATTTATCAAGCAAACAAACTCAATTACGACAAATGTAAATAGGTAACAAATCACAAAAATAGAAAATAAATTTGTTTAATTTAATTTTACGAACTTACCTAAACACATTAGCTATGAACACTTCAACAACTATTACTCAACGAATTTTCCTTTCCCACAATTATCAATCGACTGATCTGTTTCTTTATCTAAATATAATATTTTAATTTAATTAACCAACTTAATTACTTTAAAACACTTAGATTCAACTATATAACCCTTTATCAACATTTTACACTTTTACCCTAAACTTTTCCTTTTATTTAATTAGTCCTTAAACCCAAAACTTTGAAACTTATCACAATTTAACCTTAACAATGCTTGACGAATTTTATATAGACTCTATGCAGTCAATATTTAACAAATTTTCACAAGAATTTTATATAATTTTACTATTTTAACAACTTAGTCCTTAAACTTTAAAATCTACCAAACATGTTTACAAAATAGTCCTATTTAACTATCAAACTTATAAATCTATAACCAAACTTCAAAAACATCACAAATCCATCAATGCCATAACTCAAAACTTTTGACAGTTTCACAAATTAGTCCCTAGGTTAGCTAGATCAAGCTATAACGATCTCAAAAACATAAAAATTAATAAAAACTGATAGCTAGAGGACTTAAATGTGTGAACAAATACAAGACCGAAGCTCCCAAGCTTTAAAAATGGTGTTTCGATTTGCCAACTAAAGATTAAAGAAGATGATTCCTAACTTTCTGTTCTTTTTTTTTACTATTTTAACATGTAATTAATTTAATAATATTACTATAAAACATATAAATTTTAATCTAGTTTTTCCACTAACCATCCAAGCTTTATACTAATGGATTAATTACCATGTAAGTCCTCTTCCATTAACTAAATAAGCCATTTAATTAATAAAAACCACTAGCAAGAAAATTTTACAACTTTTATGATTGAATCCTTTTTCCTTAATTAATTATCCAAACGTGAAAATTCCTGGATGAAATATACCTATATTGTAGCCTTGTAAATATTTAATAAAAATATTTATGGGCTCGATTTATAGAAATGAGGTCTCGATACCTCATTTTCCCAAACCAGTTGACTTTAAGGACAAACCACTTGAACTTAACTATTAGTCCAATGAACAAAATTCATCAAATCAAAGACTATATTTGACTCGTAAATATTAATTAATAATATTTATAGACTCACTCATCAGATTTGTCGTCCCGAAACCACTATTTTTGACACCACCAAAAAACAGGTTGTCCCAATCTCAAATCCTAGCAGTAGACAATTTAGGGTGAATACGATGCAATGATTGTGGTGATTGATGTTGACCAGGATGTTGGGTACTTAAATCTCCGGCTGACATGGCGATTTGGGAGCCCAATGCCTAGTTATGCCAGGGGCAACATTTGGCTTGTATAAATACCCCAATAATGTAGGATTGGTTTGTAGGAAAAAAAACTTATAAAGAGAAAAGAAACTAATAGTAGAGAGGGAAAATTGCTTTAAAAAGATGGGGAATTTTAAAGTGTCAAAACTAACCCACATTATTCAGTAATGATAAATTTTTAATTATGTATACATTCAAATTGTGAATATTTTAGTTAATAAGTGGATTATTATAGGGAAAAATAGATTAAAGTAAATTATTTTTTTCAGGTTCATACTTAGAAAAGGCAAGCTCCATAAAAAGCGTAAGCAAACTTACAAAGTAATTGTATTAGGGTTTAGGCTATATAATCAAACGACATTTTGTGATTTTTGTGGCATTAAGTCGTAGGGTTATAACATGTGAAATAATTTTACTCTTAAATGATTTATGGTTTAGGGAGAATGAATTTAGTATATATGTTGTAATAAATGCAATAAGACATAAATGTGTCTTGTAGAAAAAATTTGACATGTTAATTCGTATTGCGAAAAAGATAAGAACTCAACATCAAATAGTGAATGTTGACAATTTAGTAGATAAAGTAAGAAGTTATAGAATGGACCTAAATAACAACTGCATGGTTTCCCATATAATCAATGTGAACCTCATAATGCATGAATTAATTGTAGGATAAATTGAGTGGAGAAGATAGATCCAGAAATGATATTGAATTAAACAGTAGTCTTCGAGTTGTGAGTGACGCTTTCCAAAGAGAACTATTTTCCCCTACACAAAGTTGCTAAAAGGTTAAGACAAAAGTTCTCCCGGGATACAATGAAGCTTTTGAATTTCTTTGATTAGAAGTATCCAGGAATTCCCTAACTCTTACTCCAATTTCTGAAAAATAAAATTAATTGTAATATCATTGTGAGCACCATAAATCCTTCATTTATATAAACTCAATGGACACTATTTTAAAGAGTCACAACCTTTTACATTTGATTTCCATTGGACATAATTCTTAGAAAAACATCCCATGGAAATCAAATATATCCATTGAATAAACCATCACTTTCTAATAAGTGCTTATGATAATTATGAATTTGCAATATACAATTTCCAACAATAATTTGGTCATGTTATCCTGGTATTATGTGGAAAGTTAAAAAATATTCATTGTTTTAAGAGAAACATTTATATAGTAGAACATAAAGTTAGGTTGGATATATGTTGATTGATGGTATCCACCAATAGGAGAAATAAAATAAAATTGTATGAGTTGTTAATTGAAGAATTTGTTAAGAGCATCACAAAAAATGGTGCAAAGAGAACCTCCCAACCAATTACATATAACCATTTTTGTAGAAGAAATCCAAATCCTCCTTATTTTCCATTAATGAGGAATTTAGGTGTTTTTGGGTTTTGGGTTCTACATGATTTTATTGACTCCATTTTAAGGTTATAAGGATATAAAACCAAGGAAGAATGGAGGTGCGGTTATGAGTTGAGGGTATTAGGGTTTAGATTTGATATGTACTAAAATTTCTCGAAATATGAGATTGAGTTATTATATGCAATGGATGTTTCTAATATGATAAGAAATTTGTATGTTTTTTTTTAATATAATGTTTCATTCTTTTAATTATATTCTATAACACCCCTTACCCGTATTCGACGTCAGAATAGGGTACGAGGCATTGTTGGACTTAAACATAAGCATTCATACAAAATCGAGACATGAATTTCTGTCCAAATTTAAAACTTTTCATTATATTCATATCGTCCCTATTATGGGCCTACGAGGCCCAAAACATACATCGGAAGTGATTTGGGTCTAAACCAAGAACCTTCGAAACTTTTACAACACTTAGAAAATTTTCATGTTTTGGAGAGTCACATGCCCGTGTGTGTAAACCGTGTGATCACACACGCCCATGTGGCTTGGGAGATGTCCGTGTCCTCAGCCCGTGTAACTCTCTATTTATGACATCATCAGTAATGAGGTCACACGGCTACAGCACACGCCTATGTGCTTAGGCCATGTTGCGAATTAAATTATCGAAATTAAGTGCAGATTTCACACAGCCAGGGCACATGCCCATGTCCAAAGGCCGTTTTCTTTACACGACTGAGACACACGGCCGTGTCTCTGCCCATGTCTTTACTACTGGGCATTTTGTGTTACATTAATTAGGGCGTAGGGGACACACGGCTAGACCACATGCCCATTGGGCAGACCGTGTGTCACACATGGCGTAGACACATGCCCGTGTATCTACCTATATGAACAATTATTGAGGCTATTTTCCAAACCAATTGCCACCCTTAATTGCACATACACAAACATGACTTCAATGGCACCTCCACATGACATAAACCTTCATGAACATAGCTCATACATGAAACTTCTCATCACATTGTACTTGATTAAGACTCCATATCATGAAAAACCAATTTTACCAACACACACATATACAAATAAACAATTTTCCCTAGATTGCATGCATGCATTATCATGTTAACTTATTTACACACCAAACTACCGTCATCATTCAACCATTAATAACCATAGGCCATATCATAATGGCATTGGCACATACATGCATAATTGAATTAGCTTACAACCCAACACATCTCATGGCCTTATAAAAAATAATCAAATATCATCATAAGCCAACACATTTGGCTAAATCAATATGACATATTACAAAAATACCAAGTCCCTATACATGCCATATTCAAAATACTTAAATTCACTATACCCAAAAGATTAGTTTGATAGTGTGAATCAAACCCCGACGTCCTTCGATCCCCAAGCTAGCTTGACAATACTATAAGAAAATGGAAAAAGAAAGGGGAGTAAGCATAAAGCTTAGTAAGTTGCATGTAAATAATTAACAACATTAACCAAACATTGTTATACCCATAAACATAATATAACTTATCACAATGTCATCAATCATCATAAATACATTTTAAAACATGTCATTTACATAGTGTACAATAAAACCCAATATCATAATTCATTCATCCACTTCTTACCGAGATCTCATCATTTTTATAATCTTAACATTTATGAGCTTGGTGTACATACCTGTACCCTTTCAACATGATCATACCTTTTCATCTCGTTGACTTAATCTTGGGATTACTCGTTGAACCACTTGGAATACTAAAGGATATTCAGGAAATCACATTCACATAGTTGGATGCCAATTCCATATCCTAGATATGGTCTTACATGGGATCACATATCGATGCCAATTCTATGTCCCAGACATGGCCTTACATGGGATAATGCATGTCAAAGCTGATAGCCCAACATGGTCTTACACGATGTCTCATATTGATGCCCATGCCACGTTCTATACATGGTCTTACATGGGATCACATATCGATGCCAATGCCATGTCCCAGATCATGCATATAGCTAACGTTATGACATTTGTATCCCATATTCCTAAGGTTCAACAGGGATATCATGGTACCAATTCTTCGTCGAATCGTCATTGAATCATCTTAAATCAATCCAAAAAAACAATCATAAAATTCATACAATATTAAAGTATTTAAATACATAATAACATAATGTTGAATTATTTACAAACGAACTTACCTCGGTACAAAATATGGACAATTAATTCGATTTAGTCCAAAATCTTGCTCTTTCCCCAGTCTAGGTCCGAACTCCGTTTTTCTTGATCTATAATAGAAAATTTCACTTATTTAATTATCACATTATTCAAAACAACCCATAAATCATATTTTGGAAAAATTACTATTTTGCCCTTAAACTTTTGTATATTTACAAATTAGTCCCTAGGCTCGGAAAATGAAATGTACTCTTTTTCTTTGTTACTTAAGGCTAGCCGAACCTAACACATATTCATAGTAGTCCACATTTTCCTTCAATTTAGATTTTTACTACTCATTTTTACAACTTTCAGAAAAAAGGTCCTTTTTGGGGTTTTCATGAAAAATCACTTAGTAATAGATTTTTATCATACATCAAACTTTCATATTCCTCTATTAAACACCAAAATAAATGAATGACACACATGGGTAAGTTTTTTAACATGAACCCTTGCTCAAAATAACGGTAGAAATAGCTAGATCATGCTTCAAGGATCTCAAAAACATAAAGAACATAAAAAACGGGGCTAGGATATACTTACTTTCAAGCTTGAAAAGTTGAAGAAAAACCCTAGCTATGGTCCTTAGAAATTTTGGCACACCATTGAAGAAGATGGACAAGATTTTCACTTCATTTTCCCTTTTAATTCTTTTATTTACTAAATAACAAAAATGCCCTTAAGGCCTTTCTTTAAAATTTTACCCATGCATGCCCATTTTTGTCCATAAAAATAGAAATTAGGCAAATTACTTAAAGCCATTTCATACTTAAAGCTTCTAGAATCTCTAATTTTGCAACTTTTGCAATTTAGTCCTAAAATTCAAATTGGACACTTATTCATAAAATTTCTTCATGAAACTTTCACACAATCATGAAATAATGCCATAGACCTCAAAATAATCATAAAAAAATATTTTTACTTTGGCTTTTGGTCTCGAAACCACTATTTTGACTAGCCCCAAAATCAGGATGTTACATATTCTATTATAAAAAACATATTTGTTTATTCAATCAAACATAAATTATAAAGGATTTAGGGTTTAATGATAAGAGCTGAAAGGGTTATTTAACAACTATATTAATTTAATTGTGAAGCTATATTAAAGATGAACAACAAGTTCACAACATTTATCTACTATGATAGCCATATTAAGCATTTTGACATTAGTATAATTTTTTAATCTGACCATCATGTAGGCGTAAGATTTACCAATTCTACGACACTCATTGAAACTAGAACAAAGATTGGCTAAAAATAGCTCATCATTGTGGAGAGCTATTTTGAAACTGTTTATAACTATCTAATGCCCTTCAATCCTTGTATGAATAAAATATTGGAACTTTTTGACGATGTAGATGTCTAGACAATGGTATTTGCACATACCAAATTTGGGGACCTTCATGCTATGGAGCTGTATGTAGTGTTACATGAAAATTATTATGCTTCTGAGGTATACATTTAATTGCCGTCATCAATAGCTTTGGTAATTAATGCTATTTCTATCAATCAATACATTTAATCATCATTATCAATAGCTTTGGTAATTAATGCTATTCCTATAAATCAATGGGCTTCACATTTTAATGTAAACGTTGATCAAGATACATCATTCATGGATAGACATCATTTCCTTTTCAGCATGAGTTTAACTTGAATGCTAGATTGAAAGATTGCAGTGATGATGGAGCAACATTGTCATATGGCAAAAACACTTTCAATTACCCAACAAAAAGTATGTATACTAATATAAAACCATTATTTATAGGTTTTTAGAATAATTTTTCGTTGTCTGATGCACAATGGGAAGGGTTCAAGGAAGGAAAAAGTCCCAAATTCTATTGTTGATGAATTCAACAACAATAATTTTCATGAAGCTTTTGATGGAAACTTGAATGAAAATCCAATTTGTGGCTATGATGACTTTCCCCAAGCCTGTGAGTATAAAGGTGCCTTAGTAATTAGTTTGAATCCCAATCCCCATTCAATGAATGTCAACGTCCATGTTTCCTATGCACTTGAATTCCTAGAGTACCCATAAATTTTAGCAATTCATAAATTTTTAGATGATGAAGAATTTGAAAAGCTCAAAGATGGTTAGGAATATAATGATAAGGAAAGTTGTGTTGCTGCAATAAAATAGTTGTAACACCCTTAACTCGTATTCGTCATCGGAACAGGGTTTCAGAGTATTACCGAAACATTCAAAACATTCTTCAATTAATTTACATAAATTACTATTCATTTTCCAAGATCATACATATCGTCCCATATATGGACCCTCGAGGCTTAAAACGAGTGTTGGAATCAAATCGGGACTAAATCAAGAACTCAGGGAATTTTTTGTGAAATTATAAATTTTTTCGCTGTGTAGGGCTCACACACCCGTGTGGACTAGGGACACGCCCGCGTGGTCAGACCGTGTACTACACACACCCGTGTCCCTAACCCTTGTAACTCTCTAACTTTTAAAGCATGAAGAAATTGAAGTACACAGCTAAGTTACACGCCTGTGTGCTAGGTTATGTGGTGAATTCTTACTTTCGAGATTTAGCTATAGTTTTCACATAGCCGTGTAACACGTCCGTGTTCAAGGCCGTGTCAACCACACGGCTAAGACACACGCTTGTGTCTCTGCCTGTGTGCCCAATTTTGAGCATTCTATTTCTCATTTTTATGATGCATGGGACACACAGCTGGACCACATGCCCATAGTACAAGCCGTGTGTCACACACAGCCAAGACACACGACTGTGTGCCTGCCCGTGTGTAACAGTCCGGTTTAGATCCTAGTCGGAATAGTGGTATTGGGACCACAAATCCTAGTCAAAAAATATTTTTATATTATTTTATGTGTTTATCATATGTGAATTAGCATGTGTGAAAGTTTCGTATCAAAATTTAATCGTTTGTGTGCTTAATTTGATAAAAGGACCTAATCGCATAAAATGTAAAAGTGGCTTGCTAATTGTTAAAGTGCCTATTTTCTATGTCTTTTAAAATGAAAGGTCCTTATGTTGTTATTTGACCATTGAACGTATGAGTGGACAATAATGGCCTTAGTATAAAGGCTTATAAATGTTTTAATGTAAGGGTAAAGTAGTAAAATGTATATTAATGTTAAGTAAAATAAAATAAAAGCATGAAATAAGGCTATTATGTGCTCTTATTACCGAAAATTGAAGGAGAAAAAGAAAGAAAATCCAAGCTAAGGTTCGGCCATTGTTTCCTTTGATTTAGGTATGTGTTTTGTTCAGTTTTTGATAATTTCTACATTTTTTCAATCGTTTCACTATATTCTATCAAGCCCATGAATATGAGATATCCAAGAAAGTATCGACAAAGTTCTAAGGTCTGTAAAGCCTCGTACGAACCTTAGGAATAGTTAGGATACATATGTCATGACATAGGATCTGATATGTGTTATTGTGTAAGACCACGTCTGGGACGTTGGTATCGACTTATGATTTACGTGTAAGACCACGTCTGGGACATTGGCATCGTATTTGATTTTGTGTAAGACCCTGTCTGAGACAGTGGCATCAATATTTGATTATATGTAAGACCATTTCTGGGATGTTGGCATTGTACGAGCGTTTTGAGTTATCCGTGTATCCTTATGATTCCGAATGGTTCAACGGACATTTCAAGAAACGAATGATTATATGTGATGTGTAATCGACTTAGGTACGTTTGAAATGTATACTATGTTGAGAATAAAAGGTAAGTATTTGTACAAGTGATGATATATGTTATAAAAATGAGAAAAGTATGCTTTATGTGTAAATGAATTGGGAATATGTTAGATGTATATGAACTATGTGGTTTGAGATGGTATTTGGCCATGGGGTATATGTAATTTGATGATGCTTTCATGTTTTGAATGTTAAGTTTATTTGTATATGGCTTACTAAGCTTTTGAAAGCTTACTCTGTGTGTTTTTTAACTGTTTTATAGATATCGTAGCTACCGGAAGCTCAAGGATCGTCAAGGATCATCACCACACTATCCAACTCTATTTTGGTACATTTTGAAAGTGTAAATATGGGATTATGGCATGTATAGGCTAGAAGTAGTTAAATATGTGTTGTGAAGTGCATATATATATCTAGCTAAGTGATTTGGCTTGACCATGGTTATGTATATGAATGAGCTCTTGGTATGAAATATGTGATGCAATATGAATAATATGATGTGTTTTGAATGGCTATAGAAATTGGTCATTTTGGTAAGTAATGGTATATGTTTATTTGAGAAAGTGGTAAGTTTTGGTCATGAGATTGAATGATGTAATTTAAAGTATTGAAACATATGCTTTGGTATGATTTTGGTTTAGATTTGGTATGATTTGGTTAGTGAATTGAGAAAGGAATTTGTTGATAATGTAATGGCATGAATGATGTATGTATTGGTATTGAAATTGGCTTAAATTATATTGCAAATGTGCTTGGTTTGATGCTTGTAGGATTGACCCAAATTGGGTGGCAACTTGGCTTTTCAAATGGCCTAATTTTTGTCCACACAGGTAGATACATGGGCGTATTTCTCAGCCGTGCGCGACATACGATCATGTTGCACGACCGTGTGTCCCCTGGGGTATCCTACGATTTTAAGTCAGTCTTGAGCTTGGCCAAGGCACACGGGCGTATGGCTAGCTGTGTAACCCAAGTCAATTTCGACCACGGCCAAGGCACGCAGGCATGTCTTGTGGCCATGTGATTAAGTTAGTATGTATGCCCTGTTTTAACACGGCCTAGACACATGGGCGTGTCTAAAGACGTGTGAGGCACATGGCATGTTCACACGGGCGTGTGACTTGTACAACTTTGAAAAATGTTTAAGTTTTGAAAATTTTAGTATGAGCTCGGTTTAGTCTCGACCCCTTTCTAATTCATGTTTAAGGTCTCGATGACCTAAATAAGGGACACTATATATTGATGTTTGACCTTTGATGCTATGATGTTTGTGAGATGAATGCTAAATGTTTCGATTTGTCCTGTAACACCTTTAACCCTAGTCCAGCCACAGATACGGGTTAGGGGTGTTACATTTGGTTGATATCAGAGCTACAATTTAGTCGATTTTAGGACTGACGTAGCGTATGGAGTCTAGCTATACATGTCATATTTATGAACTGCGATAGTGTGATGAATCGTGAAAATGACAATGTGTTTTTATATAGCAAATGGATCCCGAACAAGCCGTAGCTGACGACGTCGAGAGCAATGGCCTGCTCCGGCACAAGGGACAGCACCATCTGATTCTAGACCGGGCACGAGTAGTCATGATGGAGAGGCTAGACAAGCCTTCTATCAGATGATGAATGATTGGTTTACCCAATACATTAGAACTAATATGGCCTCCAACCCCGGCTCATCCTTCACATGTAACATCTTGAAAGAGGGCCTAAAGAGAATAGTGGTTGCGAAACCACGAATCTGAGGTCAAAAAAATTATTCCAATTAAGTTTTAAGGTTTATTTATTGATTGAATAATTGTGTGAAAATTTCGTGAAGAAATTTTATGTATAAGTGCCTAATTTGGTAATTAGGACTAAATTGTAAAATTAGCAAAATGCATGTTCTAGATAATAAAGGGGATTTAATTGAAATGAGTTCTTAAAGTGGAGGTCCTTATTTAGTAATTAGACCATTATATTTAAATTTGGAAAAAAAAGGGCAAGAATAGGACAAATTTAAAAGAAAAGCCTTTAAGGGCATTTTGGTCATTTAGTAATTAAAAGAATTAAAAAGGAAAAATAAAGCCAAAATTGGTCCATTTTCTTCAAGGGAAAATAGCATGGGGAAAGCCATGGTTAAGATTTCCAAGCTTTCCAAGCTCAATAGCAAGTCCATTCTAGCCTCGTTTTTAATGTTCTTTACATTTTTGGAGTCTTGGTAACTTGATTTAGCTTATTCTAGCAATAATTCATGCTAGGGTTCATATTTGGAAAAATACCCATAGGTTAAATGTGTTAATTTTGATGTTTTATGGTAGAATATGAAGCTTGAAATTATGTTAAACAACTTTTGCTAAGCGATTTTAAGTGAAAACGAGTAAAACGACATAATCGATAAAAATACCTAATGTTCATAAGTACATGATAGAGTGGGAATTTGATGTTTCCATAGAAGGGAAAAATGTTCAGCGTGTCATAAAACATAAGAAAAAAGGATAAATTCTAATTTCCGAGCCTAGGGGTAAAATCATAATTTTGCAAAGGTTTAGGGGAAAAATTGTAATTTTGCCAAAGTTTGAGTTAGATAATTTTTTGAAATGTAAATTAATTAAATAAGTGAAATATGATGTTTTAGATCCTGGAAAGTGAGATTTGGACCTAGAACGGGAGAAAAATCAAAAATCAGGAAAGCTGGTAAAATGGTCGTTTTGGTATTGAGGTAAGTTCATATGTTTAATAAGCATTTAATTATGAATATTTGAATGATAAATTGATATTTTGGCCATAAATAGTTTAGTATTGAGTTTTAGATGCAATGATTAATGTTCGATAATAATTCGATATTGGAAAGAAAACTTGTATAATTTATATGTAAGACCATATTTTGTATTATGGCTTTGTATGATAACAAGAAAGTATTGACTAGCATAGTTTGATGAGAATAAGGTAAGTTGATGATATGATAAGATTGAGAATGTAAGTATGTAAGTTGAGTAGCATTTTATTATTATGCAATTATTGTTATTAATATTGTTATTATTGAGTTTTGCGATTAACCTTGAGAATTTGAGCAAGTATGTTTCAGCTATGACTTGAAAAGGCATTGATATCTCAAAGTCCATGGTTGTACCATGGAAATTAAGGAAGAATTGATGGAAAAGTCCATGTTCATAACATGGCATTTAAGGAGGAATTGACGGTTAAGGATACCATGTAAGATCATATCAAGACATGGAATTGGTAAGGCAAGAATCCCGTGTAAGACCATGTCAAGACATGGCATCGGCATTGATTAAGGACTCCATGTAAGACCACATCAAGATGTGGCATTGGCACTAAGACAAGGATACCATGTAAGACCATGTTTGGAACATGGCATTTGGTAAGATAAGGATATCATGTGAGACCATGCCAAGGCATGGCATTGATAAGTTCTATAAGGAAAGGAAATCATGTAAGACCATGTCAAGACATAGCATTGATGAGTTACTATAAGGCAAAGGTCCCATGTAAGACCATGCCAAAGCATGACATTGGTGAGTTCATAAGGCAAGGATACCACGTAAGACCAATGGTAAGTTCAAAAAGGAAAAGGTTCCCAAGTAATCCAAAGAGTAAGTCAAAGAAACGACAAGGTGAGAACATGAAGAAAGAGTACTAAGTAAGTAAGTAATTGAGATTGTAAGTAATTGAGATTATCAAGTATTAAGTAAGTAATTGATATTGAGATTGTAAGTAATTGAGATTATCAAGTATTAAGTAAGTGATGAGTTTTCAGTTATGCTTGTGACACTTTATGACATGATTGGCAATATGCCTATATTATGAAAGATTACTCATGTGTTAAGTAAGATGTTGCAGGTATGTAAGTAAGCTATTAAGTCACGTGCTATTAAGTCACGTGCCTTTTGTATTCTCATCCTTTGGTAAGGTTACCGATGAGTAAGATGGGAAAGTAAGAACTAAACATTATTTAAGCAAATTACGACAGCATAGTAGTAAGCTAAATTGATTACTAATGCTTATTATCTTACATGTGAACTTACTAAGCTTCATAAGCTTACTTCTTTCACTTTCCCATGTTTCAGAGTACTTAAAAGCAAGATCGAGTTGGAGGTTGTTAGAGATCACTTCACACTATCGACTATCAAGTTACCAAATGGGTATCTTCGTTTACAAACGTTCTAGTTTATGGCATGTATAGGGACTCGGCCATTTTGTGTCTATGTCCTAATGATATGGATCAAGAATGGTATCTAAATATTTTATAATGATTATCTATTGAAATGGCTAATGAATAACATGTTTCGGTGTTATGTATGCCTAAATGGTAGTTAATACAAAGAAATCATGAAAAAGTGAAATTAGCATTAAAACAATATTGAACAGCAGCAGTAACATGATCTTGAAAAATCATCAAGAATAGTAGAAATGGAATTAGGTGATGAATGAGATATATAATTAAATCTTATTGAGTCTATTTTCATATGAAATAAACAAAGTAAGCAAAAGAAGTTTATATTAAGAGATATTTGAATTTTAGTGAGATAGGGTTAGAGCAATTTATGAATCCTCTATTCTGAATTTATAAATTCACGAAACCTTGTACAAAACGGATTAGGAGTTATAGTTTATATTTCTAGATTCCTTAGTAAACCTACTTTCAAGAGAAACAAACATCATGGTTATTTTAATTCTGTACAGGGAGAAAATTGATTTGTAGTGAGGAGAGGTCAGAGTAGTTGAACAGTGCAACAGGGGAAACTTTAACTAATAAACTGTACTAATTGGCTAGACCAAAAATTTTAGAAAATAATTAGTAAAAAGATATATGAGTCTAGTTTTAGGGAAAATTCATGAATTTAAATTTTGAGCTTTGTGACTCGATTAATGATTTATTTAGTGACTATGACGCAGGTGGGTAGTTTTATAAGGAATAATGAAATAAATTGTTTTGATTTGTCTAAGTATTTGGAAAATTTTTAATGTTCCCAGATTGGTCCTGAACCGCTTCAATTGCATGTTTTAGGGTCTCGAGGGCCCTTTTTAGCGGCATATTGAACGAATGTAAATAAATTAATTTTAAAAGCAAATTTTATTCCCCGAATTAGTAAGTTAAGTCAGGTAACGCTTCGTGCTCGACTCCAGCGACAGTCTCGGGTAAAGGATGTTACACCACAAGTCCCTGTTAAGTCACAGGCTAATCTGAATTAGTTGGTTAAGCCTCTAGTTGATAAGATTAGAAAATATGGGCCCGAAGAATTCCATGCTACTACGAATGATGATGCTGAAAGAGCCAAGTTCTAGTTAGAGAATACGATAAGAGTATTTGATGAATTGTCATTCAATCCCGATGAATGCATAAAATGTGTGATTTCACTTCTGAGAGATACAACATATCACTTGTGGAAGACTTTGATATCAGTGGTTCCGAGAGAGCAAGTCACCTGGGATTTCTTCCAAGTTGAATTCCGAAATAAATACATCAGTCAGAGATTTATCGACCAGAAACGTAAAGAGTTTCTTGAATTGAAACAAGACCATATGTCTGTTATAGAATACGAGCAAGAATTTATGAAACTGAGCCAGTATGCACGAGAACGTATTTCGACTGAAGCAATTATGTGCAAGAGATTCGAAGATGGCTTGAATGAAGATATCAAATTGTTAGTCAGGATTCTTGAAATAAAAGAGTTTGTTGTGCTTGTTGAGCGAGCATATAATGCTGAAGAACTCAGGAAAGAGAAAAAAAAGTCCATTCAAAAGCTAGAGATATGAGAAAGAGATCTGTGAATAAATCATTTTAGTCTGCGTCAAAGAAATTTTGAGATGATAATAGCTGTTCAAAGGCTAGTCTGGGAAATTCTAGTAAAGATCATGCTAGATCACATTTGAGCTTCAGAGCTCCAGCTACATCTATTGCCAGTGTTGGAAATGTCAGATCTGATCCCCCTAAGTGCAAACACTGTGGTAAAATACATCTCGACAATTGTAGATTGTATGATCGGGCTTGATTCAAATGTGGATCATTAGACCGTTTCATCTGTGATCGGCCTGAATTTGTCAAGCAAGAAATTATATAAAATCTAAGACCTAGTAACACTTTAACTCGAAGTAGACCTCCCAGAAATATGGGAAATGTGAGTGGCTGTAACACCCCAAACCCAGCCTGGATGTTATGGTCGAATCTGGTGATGTCACATTGGGTGTTTTTCGTAAAGTGAATATCGTTACAAAAACCCGTTCTATATTTAACCTCTTAGTGATCTTAAAGATAATTTTAGGATATCTCATTCATTTTCAAAATATAAGTCATTTGTCATGAAGATAATCATATTAAATCGTCATTAATTTACAAAACGTAAATTGTTGTAGAAGCTCTTAAAACAGGTTGCGTATTCGTGGTATTTTTGAAAAACTTTTATCCTTTTGAAAACCCGCGTCTTTTCCTATTGCTAGCAGTTATAAACCAAAACAAATAAAATCCCAAGTTAAACTAAAAATCCAAAGAGACCATCATTACAGTAAAATACCCCAAAAATTAAATAGAAATCGTAAAATACTATTTAAAATTTGATAGATCATGTGGCCTCCTCTGAGTCCTCCGTTGCATCGATCCGCCTATGTTTTGGGGATTACCTGTACAGTTAAAATAGGATGGTGAGTTTACGAAAACGCAATGTGTAATCCCATATAAGCATACAGTTAGAAAACAAGCACAGTCTGGCCTAAGCCCTTTTTAGTAACAGTGACAAAATCAGTTCGGACTTTAGCCCATCTCAATACTGAAACAGTCATGTGTTTGGGCCTTGGCCCATTACAATAACAATAATCAGTGCAGTAACAATTTAAACAGTATATAAGTCCTACCTATCTAGCCTCTACACTCCAACTCCATCCAACCATACGCTCCATGTGGGGATATAATCAACCCACCCATCCCTACATTCCAGAAAGTATCGAAAGCGGCACTATACAGTAATATGTAGCTAGGTTGCCAGTAATTTAGGCTCGAAGCCTTTCAGTACACTTCATTAGATCAGTATAAACCCATCTCCATGCAATGCATCATACAATCATGTCATGTCATATCATAGAATCATACATGTATCCATTACAGTTTAAAAAGCATGCTAAAATACGGTTATACATGCACTTATATATATTTATACACAACACAGGGGAAAAACAGTTATCTTACCATATAAGGCAAAATAGTTATTTTATCATATATAGAGGGTCTAAGTAAACTTACCGACCCAATAGTAGGTCTACAGTCGCCTCGGGCGACCCGTGCAACCTTAACAATCAAACAGAGAAAATGGGCCCATAGCCCATATTGCGGGCCCATGTGGGCCCACACGCTTGTGTGGCCCACATAACCCAGAAATGGCCTTGGCCATGTAGATTACACAGCCGGGCCTGATATCCTCCATACGTCCGTGTGGTTTACCCGTGTGGGGCCTACATGCTTGTAGGGCCCATATGGCCCAGTTTGGCACAAAATAGCCCAATACGGCCTCGGCCCATGAAATCGCTCAAGGCCAGCCTCAACGATCATAAGCCCATGTTTAAGCTTACAGAATACCATATGAACGAGCGCACACCCGTGTAGTGTCATCAGTCACTTATTCCGGCTTTTGCCGATTTACGATTAGGGTAGTGTTTACACACCTTGCTTCTATTTGCTGAGAGAAGAGACTGCCCGCACCTTTGAACCCTACACTTAAACAACAATCCTTAGTTACTCACTTAGTCCAATACTCGATTGAATATGCACAACTACTCCAATCGTTAAACTCACAACAACATACCTTTGATCAAGCGAAGAGGGGAGTTCCGTCTACCCTAACGCCAACTAAGGATCTTCCCCCTCCTTCGAAGAGTCCCTATGCACCAACCAAAAATACGTAAACACTTAATCAACCAACATTAAGATAACACTATACTATTACACTTAGATCATCCAATCAATAACCACTTACCTTGATTGAATAACCGGGGCCCTTTCCACCTTATCAGTCGAAAGAGAATGACCACCTAAGCCCTCGGTTACAACCTGAAATTCAGCCAACCTCCTGGTAACGCCTATTTGAAAGAAGAATTTGAACCAAAATTGAAAGTTAATCTTACCGAAATACAAACCCGAGAACTTATAATTACCACCAAAATCGTTAGAGAGCAATGAGGGAAGAGTCGGTACAGTGAGGGTAAGAGAAAGTGTAGTATTTGGCCAAAGCATATTCGTTTGAAAGAGAGGGAGAGAAGAAGGAGAGAATCAGCCAAAACCCAAAAGCTAAGAGCCGAAAAAATTTGAGAAAGGGAAGAGGAGTATTCAGCCAAAACAAAAGGGAACAAGGGAAAGAATGATTACTATATGAGTAAAGGAAGAAGAGAAATCGGTCAGTAGGGGCACTGTATTGAAGAGAAAAACTAAAATAGGCCTAAAATGAAAGGCACCCGAGTGATCCCTTACCAGAATTCCACAACCAATGAGTGTAGAAAAGAAAAAAAACGGTCATCAAACTGAAAATGGAGAGAAAACAAATGCCTAGCTGAATTCTTGAGAAGCTGGAGTTCACAATTGGCTCTAACTCTCCCACTCCTATCCAAATCCCGAATTTTCCTCCCTAAATCACTCAAACCTTCCACCAATCCCTTGATCCACTCCTCAAATCTCTCATCCAATCTCTCAACCATCCAATTTGAACCTCTTCAAACTCTTTAGAGTTTCGGCCAAGCTAGAACACTCCCACGTATTCACAGTAAAATAAAACACCTCCATGCGTCTACCAGGACTTGAACTCTAGACCTCAAACATAGGTAACACGCCACTTATCTCCTAGACCAGTAGGCCCTTCCTGTCATGTTATACCCACATTAATTTAAAAGCCTACTGCCTAGAGACAATGTTTATTCACAAAAAAACAAAACTTTTGCGCAAGCCAAGGCTTAAACCCAAGATTTCTTAGACACTTCCCAGAACACTTAACCGTTGAAGTAGACATGCATTTATGTCACTTTCTTGCACAACTAAACATTTATGTACAGTCTCCTACTTGTTCCTATGCTCAAGACATAATACTTCTAGGCCCAAAGTTGGGGGCGTTACAGTGGCAGTCAGAGGGGAACCGAAGATACGACTGTTAGATCTAACGCTCGCGCATCTGCCAGAGCCTACGCTATCTGAGCTCATGAGGAGGCTTTGTCTCCAGATATGATTACGAGTACATTTACTCTTTATGATACTTCTGTGATTGCTTTGATAGATCCTGGATCAACGCTTTCTTATATATGTATGAACTTAGTGAACAGTAAAACTTTGCCTATAGAGTCTATTGAATTTATGATTAAAGTATTGAACCTCCTAGGCAAATGTGTTTTGGTTGATAAAGTCTGCAAGAAATGCCCGTTAATCTTTCGAGACATTTGTTTTTCAGTTTATCTGATATTATTACCTTTTGATGAGTTTGATATAATTTTGGGTATGGATTGGTTAACTTTGCACGATGTTGTTGTGAATTGCAAATGGAAAACTATTGATTTGAGATGCAAGAATGATGAAATAATTCAAATTGAATCCAGTGATTTAAATGGGTTACCGGTTGTGATTTCGTCAATGAAAGCTCTGAGTATTGTGAGAAAAGGTTATGAAGCTTACATTGCCTATCTGATAGATTCAAAAGTGTCAGAAAAGAAGGTTGAATCAGTGCCTGTTGTCTGTCAATTCCCTGATGTGTTTCCTAAAGAACTTCCAGGATTACCTCCGATACGAGAAGTAGAATTTGGCATTGAGTTAGTACCGAGAACTACTCCAATTTCGATAGCTCCGTATAGAATGGTTCTGACTGAACTAAAAGAACTAAAGTCTAAGTTGTAAAAGTTGACCGATAGAGGGTTTGCTAGACCGACTTTTTCGCCTTGGGGTGCACCAGTTCTGTTTGTGAAAAAGAAAGATGGTACGATGAGAATGTATATTGATTATCGTCAATTGAATAAAGTGACTATCAAGAATAAATACCCTCTGCCTCGAATTGATGATTTGTTTGATCAGTTGAAAGGAGCTACCGTGTTTTCGAAGATAGATTTGAGATTTGATTATTATCAATTGCGAGTAAAAGATTCAGAAATTCTAAAAATTTCATTTAGAACGAGGTATTGCCTCTATGAGTTCTTAGTTATGCTTTTCGGATTAACGAATGCACCTGTTATCTTTATGAATTTGATGAACAGAATTTTTAGACCGTATTTAGATCGATTTGTTGTCATATTCATTGATGACATATTGATTTATTCACATGATGAATCTGAGCATGTCGCACATCTGAGAATAGTATTACAGACTTTGCATGATAAGCAATTATATGCGAAGTTTAGCAAATGTGAATTCTGGTTACGAGAAGTCAATTTTCTAGGTCATATTGTATCAGTATCAGGTATCCGAGTTGATCTGAACAAAATTTTAGCTATTTTACATTGGAAGCCTCTGAGAAATGTCTCCGAAATCTGCAGTTTTTTGGGGCTTGCTGGTTATTATAGACTGTTTGTAAAAGGCTTTTCTATGATTGCAACTCTGTTAACGAAACTACTTTAGAAAGATGTGAAGTATGAATGGTCTGAAAAGTGTCAGAAAAGCTTTGATCAGTTGAAAGCCCTATTAAATGAAGCTCCAGTGTTAGTACAACCCGAATCAGGTAAAGAATTTGTGATTTATAGTGATGCTTCGTTGGGTCTAGGATATGTTTTAATCCAGGAGGGCAAAGTTGTTGCTTATGCTTCGAGACAGTAAAAGCTGCACGAAAAGAACTATCCGACGCACGACCTTGAGTTAGTTGTGATCGTATTTGCTTTAAAAATTTGGCGTTACTATTTGTTTGGTGAGAAATGTCACATATATTCTGATCATAAGAGTTTGAAATATCTAATGTGTAACACCCCAAATTTGGGCCTAGAAGTATTGGGCCTTGAGTGCGGGTCCGTAAGGAGGTTGTATATAGGTATTTAATTGTGCAATGAAATGACACAATTAAATGTCTGCTTTGGTGGTTAATGGCCCTGAGAAGTGTTAGAGAAATCTTGGGATCAAACTTGGGCTTTAGTAAAAATTTTGGTATTAAGTGAAAAAAACCTAGATGCTTGGATGAGGGCCTTTTAAATTATTGTGTTAAATAAATGACACAAGGAGCAATGTGGTCTAGTGGAAGTGGCGTAATTAAGGTTGTATGGGAGCCTGGGTTCAAGCCTTGACTCTTGCAATTTATTCTGTTTTTTTAAGGGAACCTCGACTTTGGCCTTTAGACCTTATAATTAATTGGGGATAAAATATGACACAAAAACAGCCTATGGTGAAATGGCAAGGTGGTGTCATAGAGTTGGCAAGGAGGTCCAGGGTTCGAAACTCATGGAAATCAAAGAGCATTTATTTTGCTAACAGGGGGCGGCAAGAGTCGGTGTTGAATTTAAACTCTGATGTTGGAGGGATCCCACATTGGGAAGCTAACATAAGAGGGGATGCAAAGCTGGCTTTAACTAGAGAGAACCATGAGGAGAGTAAATGTACCTTTCTTGGCTAATCCCTTTCGTGTATGGTGTGCTCGTTTGAGTTGGGCGTCGGCTAAGAGTGCTTAGAGCGTGGATTAACTCCAATCTCCTATCAGGTGTGTATTTCTCACTACTCTAGGTGTAGGATGGCTACTTCGGGCCGCGATGGGCTGAAAAGGGTCATGTGGGCCCAATAGGCCTACGGGTCCAATTGGATAAGTTGTTTGATTGTGTAGTAAGTATTGGACTAGGCTAGGTGAATCTCATATTTGTGGCTAGATTTGGGCTAAAAGGGCCACACGAGCGTGTGGGCCCATTTGGGCTGAGAATGGGCTTTAGGGCCATTCGTATTGTTATCCCTGTTTAGAATACATTAGTTTACCAATTACAGAAATGCCCTCAACTTGTAAAATTACCAAAGTACCCTCGATTTATAGAATTACTATTTTACCCTTGATTTACAAAATTACTATTTTACCCTTGATTTACAAAATTACCGTTTTACCCTCGATTGTGAAATTATTGAAATACCCCTATAGGGTAGAATTACCAAAATACCCCTAGTTTGTAAAATTACCAAAATACCACTAGTTTGTGAAATTACCGAAATACCCTCAATTTGTAAAATTACCAAAATACCCCTGATTTACAAAATTACAGAAATAGCCTTGACTTTCTAAAAATTATAGAAATACCATTGGTTTACAAATTACTGAAATACCCTTGGTTTGTAGATTTACCAAAACACCCTTGTAGGATGAAATGACTAAAATACCCCTAATAGGTAAAAAGACCGTAAAGCCCCTGTAGGGTAAAGTGACCGTAATACCCCTGTATGGTAAAATGACGAATATGCCCTTATGTTCCGTATGACTGATGTGCTTAGGATTTACATATATTGATATTGGATTAGTTAAGTTTGAGTGATAGGTGGTGGTTATCGTAGGTGATTGATTTTGGAAACGTTTCAACTTCAACCCATAACAGGTGTGTAATAACCCTCGTAGTAGCTTAGATTAATATTCGCCGAAAAGCCGAAACGCTAAAATTTCGGCATTTCGAGAACTTGTGATTTTGTCTTTGCTTAAAGATGCGATAGATACGATATGATCGGTGTTTGGATCGATGGAGCAAGTAAGATCGCAATTTTGTGCACGATGGTAAGTTGGGACTCAATTGGCTAGAATCGGGCCCAATGGGCTTTCGAGCCCATCTGGGTAAAACTAATAGAAAATGGAATCTGGAAAAGTTGCATGTTGACACGGTTAGTACTGTTGTAAAATTTGGATTAAGCAGGCTTAGTGGGCTAAACCAGCATTCGTAGGGCCCATTAGGGGTTTTGGGCCCAAAAGCCCGAACTTGATAAAGTGGGTCAAAGATCATTGTTTAAACACTCGAAAATATTGATAATTGTTAATGAACATGGAAAACCTTGATATTTGGTAAAATTACGAAATTACCCTTATAATATGAAAAATGACTATTTTGCCCCTTGTGGGCAAGTGACTGACTTGGACTTTATGGTTGATGGATTTGATTGTGAATATATGTTGGTGATATGAATAACTTGACTGTGATTGTTTGATTCAAATATGGGCATGACATTCTGCATACATGACATGTTGCATGGGTTGGGTTTTATAAATGGAATAAGTGCTAAAAGGGCTATGCCGTAGTTTACCGAAAAGGGCTTTGCCCCAATTTATCAAAAAAGGGCTTTGCCCCAGTTATTAAAAGAGGCTAGGCCTCCAGTTATATGATAAAGCAGCTATGCTGCCAGTGGAGAGTTTGGTTAGGTGGGTTGAGTTATTCCCCACATGGTGTGTTGGTTGGTACGGGTGGAGAGTAGCAGATGGTGGGTTGAGTAGTCTCCCCAAATGGGCTTGCATACATACATTGATATTACATGTGATATTGAAATGGGCCTATGGGCCATACCGCTTACAGTAAAGGCTTCGGCCAGTGATATGATTTATGAAAAGGCTTCGGCCCAGTGATATGATTTATGAAAAGGCTTCGGCCCAGTATATGTCGAGACTGAATTAGGGCTTAGGCCCATATTACTACTGTTTAATGGCTAAGGCCCAGACTTTACTGTTACTGAATAGGGCTTTGGCCCAGATTGTACTGACACTGTGTTATTCACTGTTTGTTTGTTGTTGGGGATTACACACTGAGTTTTCGTAAACTCACCCCGTTTCTAACTGTGAAGGTAATCCCTAAGCTTAGATGGTTTGGAGCTGCGAGGGACTCGGAGATGGCCACACTACTATTTCTGTTTCTTTTAATTGCAATAAGTAGCCGCTTTATTTCTTTATAAGTTTTATCTTATTAATATTATTGTTTGGTTTTGGGTTGTAATAAGGCCATTTTAATTATTTTTCTGGGATTATTTTATCTTATACCCTATGTTTTTCTGATAACAATATGAGTTAGACCTAGGGCGCATTTCCAAAATCATAATTGTTTTCAAAATAATGCAATGATACAATTAATCTGTTTATCACAAAAATCTACTTAAATGAATTCCAACTCGTTTTTCTTAAAACCTAACCTAGCACCAAAGTGTGGCAATGGTTGTGGGCATGTCTAGGATTGGATCCAATCAAGAGCTTGGTACTTAAGTAGCCTTCATGGCTCACCTCCTCTGTTTCGGATACCTACCTGGTGCACAACTTCCATTCACTTTATTAACTTAGCAAAGACTATCTTTTAAAACACTAAGAAGGACGTTGAAAGAGGCATAGGTTTTCTTAAAAACTCTAATATGGCACATCAGATTCGGCCGTAACGTCTGGGCCGGGTTTGGGGTGTTACATAATGACTCAGAAAGATTTGAATCTGCGATAGAGAAGGTGGTTAGAATTGCTAAAAGACTGTGAGCTTGAGATTGATTATCATCCAAGAAAAGAAAATATTGTTGCTGATGCATTGAGCCGAAAATCATTGTTTGCTCTACATGCTATGAATGCTCAGTTCTGTATGTCTGATGATGGTTCAATTTTAGCCAACTTGAAAGCGAGACTATTGTTTTTTACAACAGATTATTGATGCTTAGAAGGTTGATAATGAGGTAATAGTAAAATGAGCCCAGTGTGATTTAGATTCTGATTCTGAATTTCGAGTTCATAATAACAATTATTCTGAGATTAGATTTGTATTCCTAGAAATCTGGAGTTGATTCAGATAATTTTGAACGAAGCCCACAACAGTCGTTTATCTGTGCATCCGGGTAATACAAAAATGTATAATGATCTAAAACAGCATTACTGGTGGTCTGGAATGAAAAGAGATATCTTTGATTTTGTTTCAAAATGTTTGATATGTCAGCAAGTTAAAGCTAAACATCAGGTGCCCTCCGATTTGTTACAACTGATTATGATTCCAGAATAAAAATGGGATAAAGTGACGATGGATTTTGTTTTGATTTTTCTGCTATCTCCGAGAAAGAAAGAAGCAATCTGAGTTGTGGCTGATAGATTAACAAAATCAGCCCATTTTATTCTGGTATGATCTGATTACTCGCTAGATAAGTTAGCTGAGTTATACACTTTTGATATTGTGAGATTGTACAGTGTGCCATTATCTATTGTGTCAGACAGAGATCTGAGATTCATATCGTGATTTTGGAAGAATTTGGAAAATGCTTTGGATATGAAATTGCACTTCAATACTGTTTTTCACCCGCAAATGGAAGGTCAATCTGAGCAGATTATTTAGATTATAGAGGATACGTTGACATGTTGTATTCTTGAGTTTGAAGGTACGTGGGAACAGTATTTGCCTTTGATTGAATTCGCTTATAATAACAGTTTTCAATCGAGCATCAAAATAGCACCGTACGAAGCTTTATATGGTCACAAATGTCGTACACCTTTGTGTTAGACTGAGCTCAATGAGAATAAAATTCATGGAGTTGATTTAATAAAAGAGACCGAACAGAAAGTAAAAGTGATCCGAGATAGTCTGAAAGCAGCTTTCGATTGTCAGAAATCATATGCAGATTTGGAATGAAAAGACATTAAATTTGAGATCGATGACAAAGTGTTTTTGAAAGTTTCACCGTGGAAGAAAGTACTCCGATTCGGTAGAAAAGGCAAATTGAGTCCGAAGTTCATTGGGCCGTATAAGATTATCGAGCGTATCGCACCGGTTGCTTATAGATTGTTGTTACCACCGGAGCTAGAAAAGATTCATGATGTGTTTCACGTATCGATGCTTCGACGATACAGATTCGATCCTTCGCATGTAATTCCTCCGTCTGAGATTAAAATTTAGTCTGGTATGACCTACGATGAAGAGTCGAAACAATAAAATTTTGTTAGTAAAAGTAATGTGGCATCGAAATGGTGTTGAAGAGGCTACGTGAGAGCCTGAACTAGCTATGAGACAACAATATCTGAACCTATTCGACGGTAAGATTTTTGGGGACGAAAAACCCTAAAGGGGGAGAATTAAACAGTTTGATTTAGACTCTAGAGAAATAGTGGTTTCAGGACCACAAATCCAAGTCAGAAAGATATTTTTATATTATTTTCTATGTTTATAATATGTGAATTAGCATGTGTTGAAGTTTTGTATGAAAATTTAATCGTTTGTGTGCTTAATTTGATAAAAAGACCTAATCACATAAAATGTAAAAGTGATTTGCTAATTGTTAAAGTGCCTATTTGCTATGACTTTTTAAATGAAAGGTCCTTATATTGTTATTTAACCATTGAACATATGAGTGGACAATAATGGCCTTATTATAATGGCTTATTAATGTTTTAATGCAAGGGTAAAATAGTAAAATGTATATTAATGTTAAGTAAAATAAACTAAAAGCATGAAATAAGGCTATTATGTGTTCTTATTGCTAAAAATTGGAGAAAAAGAAAGAAAATCCAAGCTAGGGTTCGACCATTGTTTCCTTTGATTTAGGTATGTATGTTGTTCGCTTTTTGATAATTTCTATGTTTTTACAATCGTTGCACTATATTCTATCAAGCCCATGCCCTAATTTCAGATTTTGTTGATGATTTTGAAATATGCCATTGATGAAATTGTGAGTTTTGTGATGTTAGTTGTTGGAAAATAAAAGATATGTGTTGGGTTGATATATTTTGTCTTTGAATTTATGATGAATTTGAGTAAAATGGATTAAATTGTGAAATTTGTAAATTGAAGGACTAAAATGTGAAATAAATGAAATGTGTGGACTTGTATGAGTACTATGAGGATTCGGCTAGGCATGTGTGCAAAGAAATTTTATGTGTTTTTTTTTATTTTTGTGATTAGGGACTAAATTATCAAATTATGAAAATATTAGGGCTAATTTGTAAAATGACCTAAATGTGTGTTTGTGGATTGATTTGAATGATTTGGTGAATAAAAGAGTTAAGTTTGAATTTATATAGATCAAGAATTAAAGAAAACATAATTAGATCGGGGAAAGTCTGAAGTCGTTAAGTAACCGATTTCGTCTATTCAAATCCGTACGAGGTAAGTCTATATACAAAATAAATGTATCTGAAATGGTTTGTTTATGCTTATATGTTATTGAACAATGATGAATAGCTTTATGCCTTGAATATGAGATATCCAATAAAGTATCGACAAAGTTCTGACGTCCGTAAAGCCCCGAACCTTAGAAGTAGTTTGGATACATATGTCATGACATAAGATTCAATATGTGTTATCGTGTAAGACCACGTCTGGAATGTTGGCATCGAATTATGATTTACGTGTAAGACCACTTCTGGGTGTTGGTATTGTATTTGATTTTGTGTAAGACCCTATCTGGGACAATGGCATCGATATTTGATTACATGTAAGACAACTTCTGGGACGTTGGCATTGTACGAGCTTTTTGCGTTATCCATGTATCCTTATGATTTTGAACAGTTCAACGAACAGTTCAACGAACATTTCAAGAAACGAATGATTATATATGATGTATAACCGAATCAGGTACGTTCGAAATTTATACAATGTTGAGAATAAAAGGTATGTATATGTACAAGTGATAATATATGTTATAAATATGAGAAAGTATGCTTTATGTGTAAATGAATTGGGAAAATGTTAAATATATATGAACTATATGGTTTGAGATGGTACTTGGCGATGGGGTATATGTAATTTGATGATGCTTTCCTATTTTGAATGTTAAGTTTATTTGTATATGGCTTACTAAGCTTTTGAAAGCTTACTCTGTGTGTTTTTCAACTGTTTTATAGATATCGTATCTACCGAAATCTTGGGGATCGTCGAGGATCATCACCACACTATCCAACTCTATTTTGGAACATATGAAAGTGTAAATATAAGAGTATGGCATGTATAGGCTAGAAGTAGTTAAATTTGTGCTGTGAACTGTATATATATATCTAGCCATGTGATTTGGCTTAATCATGGTTGTGTATATGAATGAGTTCTTGGTATGAAATATGTGATGCAATATGAATTATATGATATGCCTTGAATGGCTATAGAAATTGGTCATTTTGGTAAGTAATGGTATATGTTTATTTGAGAAAGTGGGAAGTTTTGTTCATGAGATTGAATGATGTAATTTGAAGTATTGAAACATATGCTTTGGTATGATTTTGGTTTAGATTTGGTATGATTTGGTTAGTGAATTGAGAATGGAATTTGTTGATAATGTAATGGCATGAATGATGTATGAATTGGTATTGAAATTGGCTGAAATTATATTGCAAATGTGCTTGGTTTGATGCTTGTAGGATTGACCCAAATTGGGTGGCAATTTGGCTTTCCAAATGTCCTAATTTTTTCCCACACAGGCAGAGACACGGGCGTGTGTCTCAGCTGTGTGCGACACATGGTCATGTTGCACGGCCATGTGTCAGTTGGGGTACCCTACTATTTTAAGTCAGTCTTGAGCACAGCCAAGGCACACGGGCATGTCTTGTGGCCGTGTGATTAAGTCAGTATGTATGCCCTGTTTTGACACGGCCTAGACACATGGGCGTGTCTAAAGCCGTGTGAGGCACATGGCCTGTTCACACGGGCATGTGACCTGTACAACTTTGAAAAATGTTTAAGTTTTGAAAATTTTTGTATGAGCTTTGTTTAGTCCCGACCCCTTTCTAAAGCATGTTTAAGGTCTCAACGGCCTAAACAAGGGACACTATATATTGATGTTTGACCTTTGATGCTATGATGTTTGTGAAATGAATGCTAAATGTTCCGATTTGTCCGATAACGCCTTTAACCCTAGTCCGGCGACAGATATGGGTTAGGGGTGTTACACCGTATGGACCAAGCCAAGCCATTTCCTAGCGTCATTTGTCAACCAAATTTACCATGTTCCTGCACAAAAAACATACCAAAAACAATCCAACCATTTCAAGCATCCATCTCAAACAAATTCCATCACTTACAAGGCATATGAGTACATGCATACATGTTCATAATTTTACCTTAGTTTAATCCATATATTAGACATACTAAAAAAAACCACTTAATATATATATATATATAAAGCTAGCATAGCATGACATTACAAGTATATCAAACAACCATTACTAGCCATTCCAATGGCTAGATTACAAACATCATCATGAAGCCATAATTGGCCAATTAAGCTTATACATGCCATCATACCAAAATGAGATTTCTATTTATACCAAAATGAGATAGTGGATAGTGTGATAACTGCTCCAACTGACTTTCAACCTTTACGAGCTTTGAGCACTATAAGACATGGAAAAACAAATGGAGTCAGCATTTTATGCTTAGTAAGTTCGTATAACGAAAAACAAACCTACCGGTCTTATTTTCTACCATAAATTTCTAATTTTCAGCATATTCATCCATGACCCAAATTTCATACATTGATATCTTTTCAGATTAATCCCCTAAATAAAGATTCGTATAACGAAAAACAAACCTACCGGTCTTATTTTATACCATAAATTTCTAATTTTCAGCATATTCATCCATGACCCAAATTTCATACATTGATATCTTTTCAGATTAATCCCCTAAATAAAGAGATTAAACTATCCCGATTTCAAAAATATAAAAAACATTAAAAACGAGACTTGATTTCATACATTTTCAAGCTTGGTAAGTTGTTTTCCACTCTCCTAGGGTTTCCATAGAAATTTTGAGGAAGAGGATACGAAATTATATGAATATTTCTTTTTATTTAATTATTATCTTTTTAATTTTAGTGATTTCTAATTTAGTCCCTTGCCTTTTCTAATTTTCCCATGGATGAGTCATTAAAATATCTACTAACTACCGTTCAATGGTCTAATTACCATATAAGGACCTTAAATTTTGAATTCTATAGCTATTTGATACCTATAGCTACTACAATCCAAGTTTTACATTTTATGCAGTTTAGTCCTTTACCTAATTAACCACACAATCGATAAAATTTTCGTATCAAAATTTTCATGCGACCTTCCTATCATGATGCCAACCATAAAATAAAATAAAATAATTTTTATTTTTAACTCAGATTTGTGGTCCCGAAACTATCGTTCTTGTAACAGCCCCATTTTAAGTCTAGTCAGAACAATGGTTTCGGGACCAAAAATCTGACGCAAAAATACTTATTTTGCTTATATTTTTATGGTTTACAATTTAATGAAATGATTCTGTGAAAATGTCATTTCAAAATTTTGACGTTTGAGCACACAATTTAGCAAAAAGGACTAAATTGCAAAAAGTGCAAAACTTGAGTTCTATATGCTAAAGGTGTTTATTTGCTATGAGATTTTAAATTAGAGGTCCTTAGAAGGTAATTAGACCATTTGTTAAGTTAGTGGACAAAAATGGACATAAAGTAAGAGAATTTTCATGTTTTAAGTTAGGGGAATTTTGGTCATTTGGTTAATAAATGAATTAATAAGCAAAATATAGCCATAATCTTTTCCATCTTCTTCTCCCATGACTGAGTATCCCTAAGGAAGACATAGCTAAGGTTTTTTCATCTTCCAAGCTTGATTATAAGTACGTTCTTTCCCTACTTTTAATGCTCTTTACATTTTTGAAGTCGTTGTAACCCGATCTATCTATTTCTACCACTTATTTAACAATCAAAGTCTAAATTTTTACCCATGATAGATATTTGTGTAATTTGATGTCTAATGGTAGAAAGTGCATGTTTGGTGTTAGATAAACAACTTTTGCTAAGTGATTTTCAGTAAAAACGTAAAAAAAGACCTATTTGTAAAAGTTATAAAAAAAAGTAGCAAAATTGAGATTAAATGGAAAATGTAGGCTGGTATAAGTATGAAATGGTTCAGCTAGGCTTGGATTTTGAAGAAATTGAATACATTTCTTTTTACGAGCCTAGGGACTAAATTGTAAAAATGTAAAAGATTAGGGGAAAAATGTAATTTTTCTATAATATGATGTTTTGGACTGAATTGAATAATTTGAATAGTAAATGATTTAAATTTTTCATTATAGATCAAGAAAAATGAGGTTCAGACCTAGATCGTGGGAAAAACAAAGTGTTTGGCGATTAGGTCCAATTCTATTATTTTTGTACCGAGGTAAGTTCGTATGTAAATAATGCATTGTTATATTTATGTATTAAATGCTTTAATATTGTATGAATTATGATTGACTCTTTCGACGTATTCGACAAAGTTTCGTCAAGCAAGAATTCCTAATTGAGCCTTAGGAATAGAATAGTTTACGAGTGACATGTCACTAGGAACCTATGTGTTTATGTGATCTGGGTGCTGGTCTCGTATGTCCTACCAGTGGCTGGGTAGTCCGGCATATGTTGTGGATACCTGATAGCTGGTGTGAGTAGCACTGTGTAGCTACGTCCTAGCTGACAGCTTGTGTGAGCAGACCCGTGAATAGCTCGAAAACGAGCCTATATGTATTATGAGACATGAGGTAGCTTTAGTTACATAAATGGCACTTACGTGCAAGATTTCCTAGTATCCGATAATATTTCGAATGTTCAACGGGAATATCAAAGCTGTAAAAGAATATGGTTATGATTCGAGTTGGCCGTATGACTTGGCCGTGTGTCTTCAATTTGTTATTGGGTGACAAACAGAGAGTTACATGGGTTTGGGACACAGGTGTGTGTGACCACATGGCCTGCCCACACGGGCGTGTCCCAAATCCACACGGGCTTGTAAAACTTTGCAGAGTTGTCGGATTAGTCCCGAACCACTTCCAAAGTGTGTTTCAAGCCTCGTAGGCTCGTATTAGGGACTTTATGATTGAACGTGAAAAGTTTTAATTTGGATGGAAATTTGTGGCTCGAAAATGTATGTTTGTTTGTGTGATAAGTTCGGTAATGCGTCGCACCTTGTTTCAGCGTTGAATGCGGGTAAGGGGTGTTACATTTAGTGGTATTAGAGCTACGGTTTAGTCGATTCTCAGACTAATGTAGCGTGTGTAATAGTCTAGCTATACATGCCATCTATGAACTGTGATAGTGTGATGACTCCTAACAATTTTAAACTGTGTTTTCATATAGTAAATGGATCCCGACTGAGCTATAGCTGATGATGGCTCTCACTCAACAGGTAGCGTCCTCAAGGTGTGGATTTGGTAAGATAGAATAAGCCTCTGGTTGATAAGATTCGAAAGCAAGAGGCTGAGGAATTTAGGGCTAATGTAGATGATGACCCCGAGAGAGCCGACTTCTAGCTTGAGAATACTATTAGGGTATTTGATGAGTTATCATGTACACCCGAAGAATGCTTGAAATGTGCTATATCATTATTGAGGGACATAACATATCACTCGTGGAATACACTAGATCAGTGGTACCAAAAGAGAGGGTTACAAGGAAATTCTTTCAAGAGGAATTCTGAAAGAAATATATTAGTCAGCGGCTCATCTATCAGAAACATAAAGAATTTCTTAAGCTGAAACAGGCCGAATGTCAGTGATAGAGTATGAGAGAGAATTTTTTAGGCTCAGTAAGTATGCTCGCAAGTGTGTTTCCACAAAGGCTATTATGTGTAAAAGGTTCGAAGATGGGCTGAATAAGGTTATCCAACTGTTAGTTGGAATCTTAGAACTAAAGGAATTTGTTCTATTGGTTGAGTGAGCTTGCAAAGCCAAACAGTTAAGCAAAAAGAAAATAAAAGCCGAGAGCGAGGCTAGAGATGTAAGAAAAAGGCCTATGATTAAGTCATTTCAATCTGAGACAAAGAAATCTAGAGAAATGAATTCTCATTCGAATGTATCAGTTGGGTATTCGTACAGAGATTACGGGAAGCAATATTCAAGTTTTAAATATCAAACTACTTCCATGGCAAGTGTGGGTAATGTTAGGTTTAATAGACCCGAATGTCAGCATTGTAGAAGAAGACATCCCGGGGAGTGTAGGATGAATGACCGAGCTTGTTTCAAGTGTGGTTCCCAAGAGCATTTTATCTGAGATTTCCTTGAGATGGCTGATCGCGTGATTCGTAACAAGTAATAAATATTTATAATGAAGATCAAATCTAGACCGGGATATCGTACCCAAGGGAACCAAAAGTACTAGTAATAACAATCTTTTTTATTATTTAACCTAGAAATAAAGAGGGGTTGTTTATTAAACTAATTAACTAAACTAATTAACTAAGCAAAGAGAAAATTTGGAAAAAGGCTTGAAGAAAAGCAATTGATAAAGATGACACCCAATGAAGAATCCACCTAGATTTCACTTGTTATTTGACTCTGAACCAGACGATTTATTCACTTGACTTGATCCGTGAGACTCCCTAACCTATATTATTATCTCTTTCGAGACTAATAACGTCTAACCCTCAGTTGAATTAATTGAAATCTCTTTCTTAATTAAAACCCCTAGGGAAGCAGTAAATCAATCTATGGACTCCCATATTAGGTTTCACCATAATCCGACAAAATCTCGTAACCCTATTTCTAGGCGTTCGATCAACTCCGCTTAATTATGCCAAATCTACTCTTAGATAGGGACTTTTTCTCCTCTACATAAGCACATCAAAACATGAATTAATACCCAAAATATTAACTCAAGCATTAAGAACACATAATTAAGAACAAATCAAGTATTTACCATACAGTTCAGATAATAATAACAAGATCCATCATAGGTTTCAACCCTCTTAGGTATCTAAGGGGTTTAGTTCATAATAAAATAAGAGTACATCTCAAAAGTATGAAAAATAACAAAACATTAAGAAAACTCTAAAACCCTTGAAGGAATTCTGAAAGAGATCTTCAGTCTTGGAGTAGCTTCGGCTTTTGGGATGGATCGACTGGCTTCCTTCAAGTAATTCCCGGTGTGTGGTTTTATACTTCAGAAAAGTTTTGGAAGGAGACCCCCTTCTATGTCGTACTTAGGGTGTTTATATAGGCTTTGGATTGGCTTTCTTCCTCTTTAAGTATCCTTTTCTGTGTAAAATACAACTTCTCGAAAAAAGGGACACGCTTGTGTGCCACGATCGTGTGACGTGATTGCCAGGCCATGTTCGATCTGTTAAATTGCACATGGCCATATGGGTCAATGGCCAGGCCGTGTCAATCGTGAAAGCCTTGGTCGACATCCTCGAAAGACACATTCATGTGGGCTACCCGTGTGGCAAGGCTTAGGCCGTGTCATCTTCTCGATTTGGTCCGTTTTGTCCCTTTTTGGCTCCTTTTGACTCTTGGTGCTCTCCTGAGTACAAAACATGAAATAAGCAGATTAAGAGCACCAAAATCCATAAATCTAGTAATAAACATCCATAAATATGCTAAGTATTTGGGGTAAAAATATGTATAATTTTACGTTTATCAAATACCCCCACACTTAAGCATTTGCTTTTCCTTAAGCAAAATTCTCATTTATTGCTAGAATTCATTCCTTTCAATCACATAATAATTACTCATAATGTTACAAACTATTCCACAGAAAATCATACAGTGAGAATTCAACTATAGTGGCATTAAAAGCCTCAAACAATCTAAATCGAATATTGTAATAATAAAATCATAGGTAATCTCCTTCCTCTTAGTAATTAACTTTAGTCCTAAATATACAAGAGATGACATCTTCACTAAAGATTCACTCAAATCACTCAAAGTGTTTTAAGGTTCAATATTAAGCACTCGATTGTCAAACATGAGAAGTTATTACCATAGGCTTGCATGAAAATCAAATCTCCACCACTTGTAAATGATATGATACACAAATCAAAAGGTCTTTGCATGGTTGTAACGAGGTTTAGGTTACGGGTATGGATACAAGCTAAAAAGACAAGGGTTAGAATCGAGATAATTTCAATATATTACCCCACTATCAAAAACTTAATTACTGAATCACAAACAAATATCTAGAACTATATTACATGAGCTCTTTTTTTTTTTTCATGACAACTTTAGCTTGCTGAGGATTACAATAATAATAATGAGTTATTATTATTTTTTAAGAACAAATCAAGTCAATACAATATAGAAATCATACTTCATGATTCAGTAACAAAAAATGGTGAACATAGTGAGGTAACAATATTAAATTTAATCTCGATAAAAAAAAAGTAAATTAAGTAAGAGGATTTCAACAATAATGGGTTAATGGGTTAATGATGAGGGTTAATCAATAAAAAAGGTTAGTAGGCTCAAGGGGGTTCACTAAGGGTTTAATTATGTGGGAAGACTTTTTATGGAGTAAGTGAGTTAAATCCTAAGTGCCTTTATCATCTCAGTATATCAAACCATACGTGTGATCTCGACATGTATAATCGAAGCAAGTTCTAGAATAACAGTTCAATGTTGACATGCTCAAACCATAAAAGAAATGAGCAAGAAAGAAATCTATATGTTAAAAAGGCTCAAAAATCTCACCAAAAATTGGGTTTTTGATGTCATTCCTGTATACTTAAGATTTCAAGATAATACCTTAATTTAGGAAAATAATCTAAAAATTTTAGTTCTCAAAATGTCAACTTATCATGCTCAATTCTCTAATGTCCTATAATCAAATAATCATGCATAATTCCCATTTTCTAATTCATGACATATCAACAATAATTATAGATCAATCAGAATTCATTCGATCAATATTATGAGAAAATCACTTAAGCACAAGACCAAAATCAGGGATTTAAGAATAATGCAAAAAGTTAGGCATCATGTTCATGTTCACCCCCCACACTTAAGATGTACATTGCCCTCCATGTACAAAGATAGAATATTCAAAATAAAGAGAATCATAAGAAGGAAAGAGGTGAAACTCCCTATTATATGGATACGGAGCTTGATTTTGAGGGTGGAGTGTTTGGGGAAAGTGGTAGCTGCCACTGTTCTTAGCTAGATGAAGAAATTGGGTCGTTGAACATGGCACTCGTGGGGTATTGTTCCTTATTTGGTTCCTCATTCCGTAAAATATTCCTAGCAGCTTTGCTTGGAAGCCTGTAGAATCATGAAGAGCTTATTAAGAGTGGGTATGGAAGAGAGCGTAGTGGGATTACTTATTAGAAATACCAGAAAAATGAAGAAAGTAAAATTTACTAATATAGATATGTCTTTCAAAAGAAAATAATAAAATTGAAATGAAAATAAAAATTAAAAGATAGGAGGATTCAATGATCCTCGTCAGCGGGGCCCTCAGGTGGTGGCACTGGAGCGGTGATGTGAAAGTGCTGCATAGCTGCTGCATCATGGCCTACATGTCGTCCATCTATCTATCACGTTGCCGATCTTGCTCGTGAATCATCTCGAACTGTGAAGTGCAATACTGCTCGAAGTGAGCAAGTCAGTCGGAAAGGTGTGCCAATGAAGCAGCCGCATGAACTGGTCGCTTCCTAGGTGGCGTGGTAGAAGGCTCCTCGTGCTGTGGGGGGACATCATCGGGAATGTCCTCAAGATCCTCCTCGTCAATGGCATGAGTAAGACGGTATTGAGAAGGATCGGTTCCATGTTGGCGCTCGATCATCCTCATGTGTAACATAGTCGTGATGCCCTGTGGGGACATCTGACCTATTAGTGTAAGCGCTGATGACTGGGCCACGGTGTTGGGGAGGCCGAAGTGTCTGGCGAAGTGCGTCACGTAGGGGCCAATAGAGATTACTCCCTTCTAATGTCGCTCGGTCTGATGGCGAATGGCGAAAGCGATGAAGTATGCCAAGTCAGTCATGTGTGTATTCGCCATGCACCATAAATAGTAGGCGTCATGGGTGTTGACGATGCTGGTGTTCTCTCTCCTTCCGGTCAAGGTGTGTGCCAAAACCTTCGGGGCGAGAGCTGAGGCCTTCGAGTGGCTGGGGTCGTAGGTGGAAGAAAGTGGTGTCAAAGCCTTCCATCACAAGAAGGTAGAAATGTGGATATTTCGTGGTAGTGCATTCATGTCCTCCTCCTTCATAAACTCATCGGTGTAAAGTCCCAGAGTGACTCCAAACTCTGGGACACTCATCGCGCGAACTAGACTGCCTAATCGGAATTAAATGGTGCTGGGGTTGTCATTGTTCTTCATCACCACCTGTAGATGAAAAGTAGAGCATAATTCTAAATTTAGCTCTAAATAAGTGGGTTCGGTAATAGTGAAGAACCGTTCCCATGGGTCTGTGGACAGGAGGGCGCAGATAGCATCAGCTAGCTGGACTTCCTCTACGGTAGCCCAATCGATGAAATGACCTGTAGTAAGGGGTCGCGCGCGTAGTATCTGAAATATCTCCTCCTGTGAAGCTTGCGGAAACTCAATGAACAGGTGCCGAACTTCAGCTGTAGTACGTACCGAGGAAGAACCCGGTCCCCTACGTCTTTTTGAGGATGGGACCGCGGCCTTCTTGCCTCTCGATGATGACATAATGTACTTGAAAATGTATGAGCATTGATATAATCTTATGACAGTAGTTCCAAGATGTGTTAACATTTATATGTATGAGCACCAGTAGTGAAGCAAGAATCCTAAAATTAGTATATGCTATTTAGTAGCTTTAACAATTCAAATATAGAAAATACTAGAGCAAATTCCTAAATTATTCAAAACAAATTGGTAACAGTAATAATATCTTTGCAAAGCATAAAGAATACCAAGGTAGCAACACAAATTGGAAAAACAAGGGTGAGAAAGTGAACCAAAAGCTACTGTAGGGTGGTGCACGGATGTGTTGTGGTGAGCACAGGTGTGTGGAGTGGGGGTACAACCGTGTGGAGGAAAAATGGAGGGAAAAAGAGAGGGGAAAATGATGATTAATGCAGGGGAAGTGGATTTTAGGGTGTTTTGGGGGTTGAGGATGTGAGAATCTGGGGAATGGTGGCCGGAATAGGGATTAGGGTGTGGAGAAGGGGAGATTTCAGCTAGTGTTTCAAAAAGGGGAAGAAGATGAACAGTGGTTTGCTTATATAGAGGAGGGCCACATGGCCTAGGGCCACGCTCGTGTACTCTAAAGGTGAGCCTGTGTTTTTTAAATTTTACGATTTAAGTCGTGCCCGGCTACTATCCCACACACATGTGTCTTGGGCGTGTGTGTCACAAGGCCATGTCACACGATCATGCCTAGCTTTGTTCGCTTCTCCCACGCCCGTGTGTTAGGGTACCACTCCCGTGTTGAAGAAACATAATCGAGCCTTGGCCTTGGTACGCCCGTGTTTTCAATTCCCACGCTCGTGTTCACCTATCAAGTCCATCCACGGCCATGTCACATGGACATGGGGATTTATCGCATCCCGTGTTTTGGGGAAATCATGTCCTGCTTCCACACGACCGTATCGCACGGTCGTGTCTCTTCCCCTACTTGGCCACGGTGTTAGGCACGCCCATGTGCCTGGCCGTGTGTGCTGAAAAACTTTGCAATTCAAAGATAAAGTTAATGATATATAATTACTCATTCTTGGACTAACTATTATCGCGATGTAGGCAAGCGTACCTATCGAACAATAGTATAGTTTTAGCAAGACCAGATTGTCGAACTCAAAGGAACTAAAAGTACTAGTAATGACTGCCTTTTTATTATCTAGCCTAAGAATAATGGGGTTTTGTTTTAATTAACAAATTATCTAAACTAAGAATGCACAGAGAAAAGAATTGGGGAATTTCTTTTGGGAAAAATCGATTGACTTAAGACAATGCCTAAGGAAAAATCCACCTAGACTTTACTTGTTATTTTGGCTCCAAATCAGACGATTGATTCATTCAACTTGTTCCGTAGAGATCCCTAAGTTATGTTATTATCCATATTCAAGACTAATAACGTCTAATCTCTAGATTGAACAACTGATACTTTTCTCTAATTAACACTCTGGGGTTGCATTAACTCGATCTATGGATCCCCTTATTAGGTTTCACCCTAATCTGGAAAAATCTTGTCACCCTATTTCTAGGCGCATAATCAACTCCACTTAATTATGAAAAAAGTACTCTTAGACAGGGCCTATTCCTCCTCTGAGTAAAAGCATGTCTTGAATCAGTATCCTGGGATATCAAAACAAGAATTAAGAACACATAATTAAGAACAAGTTAAATATTTATCATACGATTCAGAAAATAATAACAAGATTTGTCTTAGGTTTCATTCCCCTTAGGTATTTAGGGGTTTTAGTTCATAATTAAATAAGAAAACAACTCAGAAGAATATCAAATACAAAACATAAAGAAAACCCAAAATTCCTGAAGGGAAATTGAGGAGAGATCTTCAGCCTTGATGATGAATCTGGCTTCTGAGATGGACCAATCAGCTTCCTTGGAGAAATTCCTTACCCCCTATTCTCCGTCCCCTTTTTTCTCCTCTTCTAGGGTGTATTTATAGGCTTTGGAATGCCTAGAAGCCCTCAAAAGTGGCTTTTCCAAATTGGACTTAACTTGGGCTCGGTAGGGACACGCCCATGTGACATGCCTGTGTGCAATTACTTCAAGTCGTGTTTGGGAATGGCACGGCCGTGTGCTATGCCCATTCTTAGTCGTGCTCCAATTCTGCTAGAATGACATAGCCGTGTGGTCTGCCCATGTGAAGAGGTCCAGGCCGTGTTGATTTCATACTTTGGCCCATTTTCTCCATTTTTGGCCCGCTTCTCGTTCCTTTCGCTCTCCTATGCTCTACTAAGTGTAAAACATGGAATTAAAGCATTAGGAGCATCGAATTCACCAATTCTAATGGAAAATCATCCATAAAATGCATTAAATATATGGAAAAAATATGTATAAATTATGGTTTATCGAATACCCCCACACTTAAGCATTTGCTTGTCCTCAAGCAAAATCCTCAAATCATAATCAAAACAAATTCTTCTCAACTTATAATTTCTATCAATAATATCTCAAATTATTTCATAAGTAATCATACATTGAGAATTCAACTAAAAGAACATAAAAGTTTCAATCATTCCAAGTTGAGCATTTTATTCCGAAAACATAGGTGTCTCCCTTCATCTAAGTAATTACCTTTAATTCAGAATATCACAGAGTTTCACATCCTCACTAAAGATTCACTAAAATCACTTGAGGTGTTTTAAGGACAATAAAGGAAGCACTCAATAGTAAATAATGGAAAGTCATTACCATAGGCTTGCATGAAAATCAAATCTCCACCACTATAATTTAAGATGATACATCAATCAAAAGGTCTTTAGAGGCTTGTAATGAGGCTTGGTTAGGGGGTGTGGTCACAAGCTGAAAGAAAGGGTTAGAATCGAGATTGAATTGAAGAGTTGCCTAACTAGAAAAAGAGTAAATCATTACTTGCATACAAAAGAGCTGTTTCTCAGAAATGGAATTACTAATGTGTATACATAGTTATTATTTTTTTTAAGAACAAGTTAAATAATATAGACTAAATATGAAGAACGAAACATAGCTAGACAATGCATTCAACTCAAATCTCAACAAAAATAGGGATTAATTTAGGGGATTTCAACAATAATGGGTTAAAGGTTAGTATTAAGGGTAATACAAGAAATGGTTTGTTAGGCTCAAGGGGGTTTACTAGGGGTTAATCTTGGAGGTAGGCTTTTCATGGCATGAGTGGGTTAATCCTAAGTGCCTTAATCATTTTGATATATCAAATCAAATGGCGTGGTCTCGACATGCATAATCAAGCAAGTTCTAGAATAACAATTCAATACTGATGCACTCAAAGCAATAATAAAAGTGAGCATGAAAGAATTAATAGATGCTCAAAAGGCTCAAAAATCTCACAAAAATTATGGCTTTTTGATGTTTAGACACGTGACTTCCAATTCAAAGTAATACCTAGACTTGGGGAAACAACCTATAATTTTAAATTCTTAAAAATCAACTTATCATGCTTGATTCTCTAATGTCTTAAAGTTTAAACAATCAATGCATAAATCCCTATGTTTTAATTCAAGATATATCAATCAAAATCATAAATTAATTAAAATTTATCCTAAATATAATACGAGAGCTTTTTAAGAGAACAAGATGATTATTCAAGGATTTTTCTGATAATGAATGAATGCCCCCCCACACTTAAGATGTTCATTGCCCTCAATGTACAAAGATAGATATTAGAATATAAAAATAAGATAGGGAGAGAAGTGAAACTCCCTGTATGATGAATTCCTCGAACTAGAGTTTTGGAGTGTGATTGGTTCGAGAGTGGAGGAGGATACTCCGGCAGTCGTAGATGTTCATTAGGCCATAAGTCCTATGCCAAAAGAATATTATATCTAGTGGTAGCTATGGTTGTGGTCGAGCAGGACATGGCAGTCATGTAGAACCTTTCCCGATGGAGTTTTAGTTCCTATATGATGATGAGCTTAAGAGCTCTATATAACTGTGATAAATCAGGAACTTTTTAGGGAATATTAGGAAGAATAATTACTCATAAAGAAAAACCGAAATTTTTAATAAAATTATAAATCTACTAAAAAATAAAAATAAAAATAAAAAATAAAAGTGGTTTGAATAAAAATTAAAAACATAAAATAATAAAATAAATATTTCTAAACATCTTCATCGTTGGATGGTTCGCGAGGTGGGACTGGCGATGAGATGTGGAGGTGCTAACAAATCTGCTGTAGAATAGCATCAATGTTTTCAAATCATTGAAAACACTGATGCTTGAATCAGGTGAGGCGCTCAGAGATGTCAGTATTAAAGTCACTGCATGAACTGGACGAGAGGGTGGTGGTGGCTGAGTCGGTAGGTCCTTGTGCTATGGGGGGACATCATTAGGAAAGTCCTCGTAAGCTTCCTCCTCGGTAGATTGTGTGAGACGATATTGGGGAGGGTAGGTTCCTCGGCGCCTCTCGATCATCCTTATGCTGAGCATGCTCGAGATGCCTGAGGGTGAGGGATAATTCTTGGGCCACGGTGTTGAGGAGCCCGAAATGTCGTGCTAGCCGGGTCACATAAGGGCCAATGGAGATGACCCCTTTCTGATGCCGCATTGTTTGGTGCTGAATCGCAAGGGAGATGAAATAGGCAAGGTCGATGACGTGCCCTTGGCACATGCACCATAAGAAGTAGATGCCGTGGGTGTTTACGACGCCAGTGCTCTCTCGCCTCCCTATAATCGTGTGAACTAAAACAGCATGTAAGTACCTTAGGGATGGTGGGAGAACTGATGCCTTGGAGCGGCTAGGATCGTACGAGGCCGTGCTAGGGGCCAAAGTGTGCTAGCAGTTCGAGGGAGAGAAATGTATGTGGCGACTGAGAGCATGTAGTTCATTTTCCTCCCTGAACTCCTCCGTATATAAGCCTAGTGCAGCACTAAACTCTGGGACCTTAGCTAGCGGATTAACTGCCTAGGCAAATTGAACCGTGTTGGGATCACCGTACCTTGTCATTACGGTTTGAAAATGGAACGTTGAGCATAGTTCCGTCGTGAGCTCAGGGTATTTCAGCTCGATAATCTCGAAGAATAGCTCCTAAGGGTCGGTGGCAAGAAGAGCCCGCATCACGTCAGCCAACTGGACTTGTTTGACAGCAGCCTAGTCGATGCAGCGGCTCGCTACTAAAGGTTGGGCCCGTAGTATTTGAAACAGTTCTTCTTGGGGCGCGTTGGGGAATTGGAGAAAAGGGTGACGAATTTCTACGGTAGAACCCGAGGAAGATGACGCTCCCTTCCTTTTCTTTGAAGTGGGGACAACAAATTTCCTTCCTCGTGAAGACGACATCGTATACTTATAATTTGTAAAGAAGAATAATAGTAAATACATGAATTTGGAATGCCATGAATTTAAACTATTAATTTCAGCCAAAATATGAACCAAACTCAACCAACAAAATTCTTTTTGACAGCATAATTTCGTGACATTGTAAGGGCATAAGGATGGGCATAATAATGACATGTGAATGATAAAAGAATATAGCTTTCCTAACAACCTACATTAACATAAAATGCATGATAAATAATCTAATAATGCAAGAAATAATGAACGAAATGAACATAGTATGATAAAAATAACAATTATTTTAAGAATAAGCATTAAAAATAAATAGAATAGAGATGAAAAGAGTGAACAAACGCTAAGGGAGAGAGATTGGGCGTCAAAAATGGAGTGAGAAGTGGTGCACGGGTGTGGCAAGGAGGCCGTGTGGACTTGCAGCGGCTAGGGTTAGGGTTTTTGAGTGGGGAAGACAATGAATAGTGTAGCCTATTTATAGATTTTGGGACACACGGCCATGAGACACGCCCGTGTGCCCCAATTTCAGCTCGTGTGTTTTGCGTTTTTCCTATTTTGGCGCTTCTGAAATTCGACACACGTCCGTGTGCCTCGGGCGTGTTGGTTTACACGGCCATGTCGCACGACCGTGTCTAGCTTCTTTGCTTCGTCCATGCCCGTGTTAATTTCACAAGTTCGACCACGGGTGTTAGACACGGGCGTGTCGCACGCCTGTGCTGTTTTAATAGGTTCGTCCACGGTTCCTCCACACGGGCGTGTTGCACGCCCGTGTTGTTTTGGCAGGCTCGACCACGGCCATGTCGCACGGTCGTGGCGTTTTATCGTAGCCCGTGTTGGGGAAATCTTTTGCCCTATTTTCACATGGCCTTAAGCACGCCCATATGATTGGTCGTGTCTCTGTGAAAACACCTGTATTCAAGATTTCTATTAGTAGGTTAGGAGTTAAATACCAAAATTTAAAGAAACTAATAATGTTAGTGCTCGGGTTGCCTCCCGAGAAGCGCTTATTTATAGTCTAAGCTCGACTTACCTCTTCGTTGAATGGTTATGGTGGTTCAAGGAGTTCGTAGTCCTCGTTCCTATTATCAGTCTTGACAAAATAAGGTTTTAATAGGGTGTTGTTCACCTTAAAAGTGTCGAACTTGGGATGACTCACCTGCACCGTACCAAGTTGAAAAATACTGAGTACCTTAAAAGGGATTTCCTTATTCGGTGTGGTAGTGACAATGTGGGGATCTGCGGCATCTAATAAGACCTTATCACCAACCTTAAGTTGATTTGGAGAGGTATCGGGCTCGTTTTGACGTAGTTTCAGTTTGTCGATTGTTCTTGGTTTGTGCGTCCGCCATTCATCGAGTTCCTCGATTTGTAGTCTTCGATCTTCATGAATAGGTCCTCTACTATTGCTTGAGAATGACTCCTATGCTTCATTCAAACTCATTTTCTGCAAAGTAGGTTGCACCATATTGTTAGGTTTAGTAGAATGGTGTAGACCATTACCTTCAATGTTCGATGTGATGCCTGAATTATGAGCTTGAAGGGTGATCATTTCGTCTCCCACACGAAGTGTAAGCTCACCTGTGCGAACATCAATAATTGTTTTAGTAGTTGTTAAAAAGGGCCTCCCTAAAATCAAAGGGGTGTTATTATCCTCCTCTATGTCTAGAACAACGAAATTAACGGGAAATATGAACTTATCTACTTTCACTAATACATCTTCAACAATACCCCAAGGAAATCTTATAGTTTTATCTGCCAATTCAATGCTCATCCTAGTTTGTTTAGGTTTCCCAAGACCTAGTTGCTTAAACATTTTGTAAGGCATGACGTTAATGCTAGCCCCTAAATCAGCTAATGCATGACTTATATCTAAACTACCAATTAAGCAAGGAATTGTAAAACTCCCTGGATCTTTCAATTTGTGGGGTAGCTTATTCTGTAGAATAGCTGAGCAGACTGCGTTTAGCTCCACATGCGACGCTTCGTCCAACTTCCACTTATTTACTAAAAGCTCTTTTAAAAATTTCATTGCATTTGGCATCTGCGACAAAGCTTCAATAAACGGTAAGTTAATATGTAATTTTTTCAAAAGTTTGAGGAATTTACCGAATTGTTCATCTGAACGGTCTTTCCTTGTCGCGTTAGGGCATGGGACATGAGGTCTATATTCTTCATTCATCGTTTTGTTATGACTTACCTCACTTTTACCTTTGCTCACCATAGTTTCTTGCATCAATTATGGCTCAAGCTCAATGAATCCTTCCTTATCTTGAGTACTAATTACGTTGAGGTGTTCCCTTGGGTTAGGTTAAGTATTACTTGGTAAGCTACCTTATGGTCGTTCGGAGATTAGTTTGGATAGTTGGCCTATCTGAGTTTCGAGTCCTTGGGTCGATGCTTGTTGATTTTTAAGTGCTGTCTCGGTATTTTGGAAACAAGTTTCTGACAATGAGATGAATTTTGAGAGCATATCCTCAAGGTTCGGTTTCTTCTCTTGTTGATAAGGTGGCTATTGAAAACCCTAAGGATTTTGTGGCTTTTGATTCCCTTGACCACCCCAGGAGAAATTTGGGTGGTTCCTCCATCCTGCATTATAAGTATTACTGTATGGGTTATTTTGAGATCTAAAGTTATTGTTACCCATATAGTTGACTTGTTCCTCTTCGGTTATAGGATTGAAGGATTGATATTCTATATGCACACCTCCTCCACTTGAGTCACACCTCATTACTAGATGTACCTGCGTAGAACCAAGTAACCATCAATCTTTTTATTGAGAAGTTCTACTTGATTTAGCAGCATAGTAACTGAGTCGACGTTATAAACGTCGGCTGTTTTTGTTGGCTTAGTCCTCATTACTTGCCATGATAGTTATTCAGTGACATTTCTTCAATGAATTCATAAACCTCTTCAGGTGTTTTGTTATTGATGGTTCCACCAGCAGCTGCATCAATCATTTGCCGAGTTGAGGGATTCAAACCATTGTGGAATGTTTGTACTTGAAGCCAAAGTGGTAACCCATGGTAAGGGCACCTTCTCAGTAAGTTCTTGTATCTCTCCCATGCATCGTAAAATGTTTCTAAATCCATCTCACAAAAGAAGAGATATCATTACGTAATTTAGCTGTTTTAGCCGACGGAAAGTATTTTAGTAAAAATTTTTTGGTCATTTGTTCCCAAGTAGTAATTGACCCTCGTGGTAACGAGTTCAACCACTATTTAGCTTTGTTCCTCAATGGAAAAGGAAATAACCGAAGACGAATGGCATCACCAGAAACGCCATTGATTTTAAATGTATAGCAAAATTCCAAAAAGTTTGCTAAGTGAGCGTTGGGATCCTCATCCTGCAAACCATCAAACTGAACAAACTGCTGTATCATCTGAATTGTGGTAGGTTTTAGTTCAAAATTATTCACAGCAATAGCAGGTTTAACTATACTTGACTCAGTTCCTATTCAAGAAGGTTTAGCATAGTCATGCATAGTACGTGGAGCAGGATTTTGATTAACCGCAATTACAGGAGGTAGCTGATTGCCTTGGTTTTCAGCCATCTCTTCGGTTGGCGGTTGAGTATCATCTTCTTGCTCGTTCTTCATGTATCTTAAGCTACGCCTTATTTCTCTTTGGTTTCAACGAATTGTACGATCGATTTCTTCATCAAAAAGTAATGGTCCTGACGGGTTTCTCCTAGTCATAAACTATAAAAACCTGCCAAGAGAAGGAAAAAGTAAATTAATAAATAATAATAAAATTAAATTTTATTGCAAGAAAAAGAAATGGCTAAAGTAATAAAAATTGAGCGTTCTTAATATCTTAGTTCCCCGGCAGCGGCGCCAAAAACTTGATTGCGAGGTTTCGTGATAGATTTTAAATATTTATAATTACTCATTCTTGGACTAACTATTATCGCGATGTAGGCAAGTGTACCTATCGAACAGTAGTATAGTCTTAGCAAGACCGGATTGTCGAACCCAAAGGAACTAAAAGTACTAGTAATGACTGTCTTTTTATTATCTAGCCTAAGAATAATGGGGTTTTGTTTTAATTAACTAATTATCTAAACTAAGAACGCACAGAGAAAAGAATTAGAGAATTGCTTTTGGGAAAAATGGATTGACTTAAGACAATTCCTAAGGAAAAATCCACCTAGACTTTACTTGTTATTCTGGATCCAAACCGGACGATTTATTCATTCAACATGTTCCGTAGAGATCCCTAAGTTATGTTATTATACCTATTCAAGACTAATAACGTCTAATCCTTATATTGAATAACCGAGACTTTTCTCTAATTAACACTGTAGGGTTGCATTAACTCGATCTATGAATCCCCTTATTAGGTTTCACCCTAATCCGGCAAAATCTTGTCACCCTATTTCTAGGCGCGCAATCAACTCCGCTTAATTATGAAAAAAGTACTCTTAGACAGGGTTTCTTCCTCCACTAAGTAAGAGCATGTCTTGAATCAGTATCCTGGGATATCAAAACAAGAATTAAGAACACATAATTAAGAACAAGTTAAATATTTATCATACGATTTAGAAAATAATAACAAGATTCATCTTAGGTTTCATTCCCCTTAGGTATTTAGGGGTTTTTGTTCATAACTAAATAAGAAAACATCTTAGAAACCCAAAACTTCTAAAGGGAAATTGAGGAGAGATCTTCAGTCTTGATGATGAATCCGGCTTCTGAGATGGATCAATCGGCTTCCTTGGAGTAATTCCTTACCCCCTATTCTTCGTCCCCCTTTTTCTCCTCTTCTAGGGTGTATTTATAGGCTTTGGAATGCCTAGAAGCCCTCAAAAGTGGCCTTTTCCAAATTGGACTTAACTTGGGCTCGGCAGGGACATGCCCGTGTGACACGCCCATGTGCGATTACTTCAGGCCGTGTTCGAGCCTGTTAGAATGGCAAGGTCGTGTACTATGCCCGTGTGAGTCGTGCTCTAATTCTGCCAGATTAACACAGCCGTGTGGTCTGCCCGTATGAGGAGGTCCAAGCCGTGTTGATTTTGTACTTTGGCCCATTTTCTTCATTTTTGGCCCGTTTCTTGTTCCTTTCGCTCTCCTATGCTCTCCTAAGTGTAAAAGATGAAATTAAAGTATTAGAAGCATCAAATTCACCAATTCTAATAGAAAATCATCCATAAAATGCGTTAAACATGGGGGAAAAATATGTATAAATTATAGTTTATCAATGGCCGAGAAAAAATAATTTTCGAGTGCAAGGCCAAGTAATACTACCAATAGGTGTAGGCCACTAAGAAATATCAGGAATGGAACTAGCAATAAATGTGTGACTAAAGATACAGCCGTGAGGTCTGAGGCCAGAGTACCTGCAAGAGCTTATGCCATTCGTGCTCGTGAGGATGCGTCATCTCCCGATGTGATTACTGGTACATTTTCTCTTTATGATACTAATGTTAATGCATTGATTGATCCTGGATCGACTCATTCTTCTGTTTGTGTGGATTTGGTATCTACTAAGAGTTTGCCTGTTAAGTTTACTGAATTTGTGATTAAAGTGTCAACCCCTTAGGCAAATATGTGCTAGTTGATAAAGTTTGCAAGAATTTTCCCTTAATGATTCGAGGTCACTGCTTTTCGGTAAATTTAATGTTGTTGCCATTTTTTTGAATTCGATGTTATTTTGGGTATGGACTGGATGACACTGCATGATGCCATAGTAAATTATAGTAGAAAAATATTAAATTGAAATGTGAAAATGGTGAGGTTCTTTGGTCTGAAACCGATGAATCAAGGGATTTGCTTATTCTGATTTCGTCTATGTCTGCTCAGAGGTACGTAAGGAATGGTTGTGAAGCTTATCTTGCATATGTGTTGAACACAAAAATGTTTGACTTATAAATTGAATCAGTGTCGGTAGCCTGTGAATATAAATGACGTGTTTCCAGAGGAGTTGCCTAGGTTACCTCCAATTAGAGAGGTTGAGTTTGCTATTAATTTAGTACTTGGGACTTCATCGATATCGATCGCTCCGTATAGGATGGCTCCGACTGAATTGAAAGAATTGAAAGCTCAGTTGCAAGAGTTGACAGATAAAGGCTTTGCGAGACTGAGTTTTTCTCCTTGGGGTGTTCTAGTGTTATTTGTAAAGTAGAAAGAAGGATTTATGAGACTTTGTATCGATTACCGATAGCTCAACAAGGTGACTATAAAGAACAAGTATCCTTTCCTAAGGATTTATGACTTGTTTGACCAGTTGAAAGGAGCAACGGTATTCTCGAAGACTGATTTGAGATCAAGCTACTATCAGTTGAGAGTTAAAGAGTCAGATGTGTCAAAAACCACTTTCAGAACAAGGTATGGGCATTATGAATTTCTTGTTATGCCTTTTGGATTAACTAATGAACTTGTTGTTTTTATGGACTTGATGAATCAAATTTTCCAACTGTATTTAGATAAGTTTGCAGTTGTGTTCATCGATGACATCCTAATTTACTCTCAAGATGAGTCCGAGCATCCCGAGCACTTAAGAACTGTATTGTAGACTTTGAGGCATAAGCAGTTGTTTGCTAAATTCAGTAAAAGTGAGTTTTGGCTTCGAGAAGTTGGATTTTTGGGACATATTGTTTCAGGTGATGGTATTCAGGTTAATCCAAGTAAGATTTCAACAGTTGTTGATTGGAAACCGCTAAGGAATGTACATAAAGTTAGAAGCTTTTTGGGTTTAGCAGGTTATTATCGATGTTTTGTTAAAGGATTTTTGATGATTGCTACTCCTATGACCAAGTTGTTGCAAAAAGATATTAAATTTGAGTGGTCAACAAAGTATTGAGAAATTGAAAGCATTATTGACAGAGGCATTGGTTTTAGTACAACTTGAATCGGAAAAAGAATTTGTAATTTATAGTGACGTGTTATTGAATGGTTTCGGTTGTGTATTGATACAAGAGGGTAAAGTGGTAGCTTATGCCTCGAGACAATTGAAACTGCACGAGAAGAATTATCCAACGCACGATTTGGAATTAGCCGCCATCATTTTTTGCTTTGGAAATTTGGCCTCATCATTTGTACGATGAGAAATGTCATATTTTTACAGATCATAAGAGTTTAAAATATTTTATAACTCAGAAAGATCTGAACTTGCGACAAAAAGATGGCTCGAATTATTGAAGGATTATGAACTAGTGATTGACTATCATCCGGGAAAGGAAAATGTAGTCACAGATGCTTTGAGCATAAAGCCCTTATTTGCTTTGAGAGCTATGAATATGATATTAACTTTATCTAATGAAGGTAAAATTTTATTCAAATTGAAAGCTAGACCGATAATTATTTAGCAAATTTGTGAAGCTCAAAAAAATGATAGTGAATTGTAGGCGAAAAGAGCTCAGTGTGAATCGGGCAGTGATTCAGACATTCAGATTGGTTCAGATGATTGTTTGATGTTTCGAGATAGAGTTAATGATGAACTTATTATGAAAATTTTGCACGAGGCACACAGTGGTTGTTTATCGGTTCATCCAGTTAGTACAAATATGTATAATGATTTGAAGAAATTGTATTGATGGTCAGGTATGAAACAAGATATTTTAGAGTTTGTTTCGAGATGCTTGATTTGTCAACAAGTAAAAGCTGAACACCAAGTACCTTCATGTTTACTTTAGCCAGTGATGGTACCTGAGTGGAAATGGGATCGAATTACGATGGACTTCATAACGGGTTTGCCTTTGACTCCAAAAAAGAAAGATGTCGTCTGGGTTGTTGTTGATAGATTGACAATTCACTCGATAAGCTAGCTGAATTTTACATTTATGAAATTATGAGATTGCACGGAGTGCCTATTTCTATTATTTCGGATAGAGATTCAAGATTTACTTCGAGATTTTGGTAGAAATTAGAAGAAGCTTTAGGTACAAAGTTGAATTTTAGTACTGCTTTTCATCCGCAAACTAACGGTCAATCCGAAAGAGTAATTCAGATTCCTGAAGATATGCTCCGATGTTGTGTTCTAGAATTTGAAGGTAGTTGGGAGAAATATCTACCATTGGTCGAATTTGCTTATAACAACAGTTTTCAGTCGAGTATAAAGATGGCACCGTATGAGGCATTGTATGGCTGCAAGTGTCGAACTCCGTTGTATTGGATAGAGCTTAGTGAGAAACAAATTCATGGGGTTGACTTGGTTAGAGAAATCGAAGAAAAAGTGAAGGTAATTTGTGATTGCTTGAAAGCCGCTTTAGATTGACAAAATTCATACGCAGATTTGAAAAGAAAATAAATTCGATATTAAGTTGGTGATAAGGTATTCCTAAAAGTATCTCCGTGGAAGAAGGTTCTGAGATTTGGCCATAAAGGCAAGTTAAGTCCACGTTTTATTAGGTCGTATGATATTATTGAGAGAATAGGGCCAGTGGCATATCGGTTTGCTTTACTGATAGAGCTAGAAAGGATTCATAATGTGTTTCATGTGTCGATGTTGTCACGATATTGTTCTGATCCCTCGCACGTGATTTCTCCGACAGAAGTTGAGATTCGACCTAATATGACTTATGAAGAAGAATTGATCAAAATCTTAGCTCGGGAAGTTAAACAATTGAGAAATAAAAGTATAGCCATAGTGAAAGTTTTATGGCAATGGCATGGGGTCGAAGAGGCTACGTGGGAACCCGAGGAAACTGTGAGAAAACAATACCCAAACCTATTTTCTAGTAAGATTTTTGAGGACGAAAATCCCTAAAGAGGGGAGAGTTGTAACAGCCCGATTTTGGGTTTACTCAGAACAATGGTTTCGGGACCACAATTTGACGTAGAAAAAATTATTTTTCTTATATTTTTATGGTTTACAGTTCTATGGAATGATTCTGTGAAAATTTCGTTAAAAACTTTTCACGTTTGAGCACTCAATTTAACAAAAAGGACTAAATTGCAAAAAGTACAAAACTTGAGTTCTATATGCTAAAGGTGTTTATTTGCTATGAGATTTTAAATTAGACATCCTTAGAACGTAATTAGACCATTTGTTAAATTAGTGGAGAAAAATGGACATGAAGTAAGAGAATTTTTATGTTTCAAGTTAGGGGCATTTTGGACATTTGGTTAATAAATGAATTAATAAGCAAACTAAAGCAAAAATCTTGTCCATCTTCTTCTCCCATGGCCGAATATCTCTAAGGAAGACTTAGCTAGGGTTTGTTCATCTTCCAAGCTTGATTGTAAGTCCATTCTTGCCCAGTTTTTAATGCTCTTTACATTTTTGAAGTCGTTGTGACCCGATCTATCTATTTCTACCACTTATTTAACAATCAAAGTCTAAAATTTTACCCATGATAGATATTTGTGTATTTTGATGTCTAATGGTAAAAAAATGCATGTTTGGTGTTAGATAAACAACTTTTGCTAAGTGATTTTCAGGAAAAACGTAAAAAAAAGACCTACTTGTAAAAGTTTTAAAAATAAGTAGTAAAAGTGAGATTAAATGGAAAATGTGGGCTGGTATAAGTTTGAAAATGGTTCAGCTAGGCTTGGGTTTTGAAGAAATTGAATACATTTCTTTTTACGAGCCTAAGGACTAAATTATAAAAATGTGAAATATTAGGGGTAAAAATATAATTTTTCCATAATATTATTTTTTGGACTGAATTGAACAATGTGAGTAGTAAATGAGTTAAATTTGCAATTATAGAGCAAGAGAAACAAGGTTTGGACCTAGATCGGGGAAAAAACAAAGTGTTTGACGATTAGGTCAAATTCTACTTTTTTTGTACCTAGGTCAGTTCGTATGTAAATAATGCATTGTTATATTTATGTGTTAAATGCTTTAATATTGTATGAATTGTGATTGAATCTTTCAACGTATTCGAAAAAGTTTCGTCAAGCGAGAATTCCCGGTTGAGCCTTAGGAATAGATAGGATACAAGTGACATGTCATTAGGAACCCATGTATTTTTGTGATCCGGGTGCTGGTCTTGTATGTCGTACTAGTGGGTGGGTAGTCCTACATATGTTGTGGATACCTGACAGTTTGTGTGAGCAGCACTGTATAACTACGTCCTGACTGGTAGCTTGTGTGAATAGGCCCTTAAATAGTTCGAAAACTAGCCTATATGTATTACGAGACATGAGGTAGTTTTGGCTACATAAATGGCACTTACCCGTAAGATTTTTAAGTATCCGATAATATTCCAAGTGTTCAACGGGAATGTCAAAGTTGTGAAAGGATTGGTTATGATTCGAGTTGGTACAGATATGTACGAAAAACTCATAAGTAATGAGCTCGGTATGTGATGAGCTCTCGATAAGGTTGTGATTGAGCAAATCTATGATTTTAGGATTTTAATAACATTTATGTTAACTTAAATTATGTTAATTGTATGTTAAATGTGTGGTTATGATGCTTATTATTTGCATAGGAACTTACTAAGCTATGTATCTTACTCCCTTTCTTTCCCTTGTCTTATAATGTCACCAAGCTAGCTCGAGGATCGAAGATCGTCGGAGATTCAGTCATACTATCAACAATTATTTTGGTACCAATGAACTCAACATCTTGAGTTACGGCATGTATAGGGGACTTGGTCATTTTGTTATGTGCCATAATTGATTTCGCCAAATGTTTGGCTTATATTGGTTGAAAGTTCATTTTGAAATTGGCTACTATTGGTATAAGTAATTAATATGATGATTCCTTTGATGGATGTGAGAATTTACATGATTTGAGTTGATGAGCATGTGATGTTTGTGTATAATAGATGGTAGCATGTGAATGATGTGTTGATGTCTTGGTTGTGGCTGATTTGGTTGTATGTATATGCTTGGATTGGTGCTATGTTATGTTGTGTAGGTGTGTGCAGTCAAGGGTGGCAAAATGGCTTGGCAAATAGCCTTATTTTTGTCCACACAGGTAGACACACGGGCTTGGGTCTAGGCCGTGTGTGACACACAGCTTGCCCCTACGAGCATGTGTCTAGGTCGTGTGTCCCTTGGACCCTAATTTTTGCAAAACAGAATGCCCAATATTGAGTACACAGGTAGAGATACGGTCGTGTGTCTCATCCATGTGAGGGCCATGGCCTTGGACACGGGCGTGTGTCCTAGGCGTGTGAAGTTCGCACCTATTTAATGAAATATCATAAATTTTAAATCGACCACACGGCCTAGCACAGGGGCATGTGACTTGGTCGTGTGTCTTCAGTTTGTTTTTGGGTGACAAACAGAGAGTTACACGTGTTCGGGACACTGGCATGTGTGACCACACGGCCTACCACAAGGGCGTGTGACTCCTATTTAGGGAAAATTTTTCTAAGTTTTGTAAAACTTTCTCGAGTTGTTGGTTTAGTCCCAAACCACTTCTAAAGCGTGTTTCAAGCCTCATAGGCTCGTATTAGGGAATTTATGATTGAACGTGAAAAGTTTTAATTTGGATGGAAATTTGTGGCTCAAAAATGAATGTTTGTTTGTGTGATAAGTCTGATAACGCCTCGTACCCTGTTCTGACATTGAATGTGGGTAAGGGGTGTTATATTCCGACCTCACCGAAATTAGGCTGTTACAACTCTCCCCCTTTAGAAATTTTCGTCCTCGAAGCTACTTACTAGAAAAGAGGTTAGGTTATTGCTTCCTCATGGTATCCTCAGGCTCTCAGGTAGCTTCCTCTAATCCATGTCGTTTCCAGAGGGCTTTTACTAGGGCCACCTTTTTATTTCTCAGCCCTTTCATCTCATAAGACAATATCTTAATCGGTTCCTCATTGTAAGTCATGTTAGGCTCAATCTCAACTTTTGTTATAGTAATAACGTGTGAAGGATCTGATTGATATCATCATAGCATGGATACATGAAACACATTATGAATTTTATCAAGCTCCGGTGGTAATGCTAACCGATATGCAACAGGCCCGATTCTTTCAATGATCTCATATGGCCCGATAAACTGTGGACTCAGTTTTCCTTTATGGCCAAATCTGAGAACTTTCTTCCATGGTGACACTTTCAAGAATATTTTATCACTAACCTGAAATTCTATATCTTTTTTCTTTAAATCGACATAAGACTTTTGGCGGTCTAGGCCGCTTTCAAACTATCCCTAATTATCTTCACCTTCCTTTTGTTTTCTAGATCAAGTTAACTCCATGTATCTTTTTCTCACTTAACTCTGTCCAATACAATGGGGTTCTACATTTACGACCATATGAGCCTCATACAGCGCCATTCTAATAATGGACTAATAACTATTATTGTAAGCAAATTCAATCAAAGGCAAGTATTTTTCCCAGTTACCTCCAAATTCAAGTATACAACACCGAAGCATGTCTTCTAAAATCTGTATCACACGTTCAGATTGTCTATCTATTTGAGGATGGAATGCAGTACTAAAGTGTAAACGACTGCCCAAAGCTTCATGCAACTTACTCCAAAATCGAGATGTAAACCGAGGATCTTTATCTAAAATAATAGAGACAGGCACTCCATGCAATCTGACAATCTCAAAGACATACGTGTAGGGATAAAGTGTGCCAACTTCGTTAAACAATCGACAATTACCCAGACAACATATTTCTTTTTCGGTGATAAAGGTAATCCCATTACAAAACCCATGGTAACTCTTTCCCATTTCCATTCTAGTATTGTAATTAGCTGCAATAATCCTTAAGGTACTTGGTGTTCAGCCTTCACTTGTTGACATATCAAACACTTCGATACAAATTTAAAAATATCCCAATTTCATTCCCAGCCACCAATATATCTTTTTCAAATCATTATACATTTTATTACTACCAGGATGTATAGACATGTAACCATTATATGCTTCATTCAAAATTTTCTGTATCAGCTCTGAACTTTTTGGTACACATACTCTGTCTCTGAATAATAAAAAACCATCGGTTCCGATCTAAAATTCTGAGTCAAGAGTCGATTCACTTTGTATTCATTTCACTTGTAACTTACCATCATTTTCCTGAGCTTCAGAGATTTGTTGCATAAACGTTGGTCTAACTTTTAACTCAGCTATGAGTGAAACATCATTAAATAAAGCCAACTGGGTGTTCAAGCCTGTAAGGCAAACAAGGATTTTTGGCTGAAGGCATCTACCAATACATTATTTTTCCCCGGATGATAATCAATAACGAGATCATAATCTTACAATAATTCCAACCATCTACGTTGTCTTAAATTTAGTTCTTTCTATGTCATTAAATACTTTAGACTTTTGTGATTCGTAAAGAAGTGATATTTTTCACCAAAAAGATAATGCCACCATATTTTTAATGCGAAAACAATAGCTGCTAATTCAAGATTGTGTACCGGGTAATTTCTTTCAGGCAGTTTTAGCTGCCTAGATGCATAAGCCACCACTTTACCATCTTGCATCAATACACATCCTAAACCATTCAACGAGCACTTTTGTCAATAAAGCTTTCAATCTATCAAAACTCTACTGGCATTTATCAGTCCACTCGAATTTCACCTCTTTTTGCAACAATCGAGTTATCGAAGAAGCTATCATTGAGAACCTTTTAAGAAATCTCCGATAATATCCTGTTAGTCCCAGAAAACTTCTGAGTTCTGAAACATTCTTTTGTGGCTTCCACCTTAAATAGATAAAATTTTGTTCGGGTCTACCTGAATACCCTCTGCAGATGCAACATGTCCAAGGAAACTAACTTCCCATAGCCAGAATTCACAATTACTGAATTTACCATACAACTATTTCTCACGTAGAGTTCACAAAACAATTTTCAGATGTTCAGCATGCTCATTCACATCCTGAGAGTAAACCAAAATATCATCAATAAAAACAACCACGAACTTATCCAGGTATGGTCTAAAAATTATGTTCATTAAATCCATAAATACCGTCGAGGCATTTGTTAATCCGAATGGCATCACCAAAAACTCATAATGCCTATATTTGGTTTTGAAAGTTGTCTTCGGCACATCTGAATATTTTACACATAGCTGATTGTAACCAGATCGTAAATCAATTTTCAAAATACAGTGGCACCTCTTAATTGATCAAACAAGTCATCTATACGAGGCACCAAGTACTTAGTCTTGACTATGACTTTATTAACTTGTTTGTAATCGATGCATAATTCCAATGATCCATCTTTCTTCTTTACAAACAATACTGGTGCACCCCATGGTGAAAAGCTGGGTCGAGCAAATCCTCTATCAATCAACTCTTGCAATTGTACCTTCAACTCTTTCAATTTAGCAAGGGCCATTCTATAAGGTGCTACAGATATCGGTGTCGTCCCTGGCACAAGGTCAATGGAAAATTCCACCTCTCTAGTTGGAGGTAAACTAGGTAGTTCTTTTGGAAATACCTCATGAAACTCACAAACAACCGGCATTGACTGGATTTTCAACTCTGACACTTTGGTGCCCAGTACAATAGGCAGGTAAGCTTCATACCCCTTTTTAATATATCTCTGTGAAGTTTCTCAATTCAACCCGGAATAACTTAACATTATGACACTTCAATACAATATATTTCTGCTTACAATTTACCACTGCATCATGTTGGGCTAACCAATTCATTCCCAATATTACATCAAATTCATTAAAGGTTAACAATATCAAATTAGCCGAAAAACAATAACCCTCTATCATCAATGGGAAATTTATAAACTTTATCCACCATAACATGTTGACCCAAAGGGTTTGAAACTTTAACCAAAAATTCGATAAATTCAACAATCATATTTTTATCAGATAAAAATTTTGTGCATATATATGAGTACGTGGAACCAGGATCAATCAAAGAAATAATATCAGTATCAAGTAGAGAGAATGTACTAGTGATAACATCTTGTGCCAAAGCATCTTCCCTTGCACGTATTGCATAGGTTCTTGCCGGAGCTCGAGCCTCAGATTTAATTGTTAAATCCTTTACAGTACAACGACTACCACCAACATTTCCAGAGTACCGTGGTGGTCTACCCCTCGAGGCGGGATTACTCAGTTTCGGGGTCTGTTCAATGTCTTTCTCAACCCTTTTCGGGCAATCTTTAAGAAAATGGTTAAGAGCACCACACTTGAAGTAAACCCACTTCTCATTTGACACTCTCCGAAATGCAATTTATTACAGATATTGCATCGTGGTTGGGGGTTTCCAACACTCCCAACACTGGTGTTTAAGGGAGATGAAGACCTTGGGTTGGTGCATTTAGAGCTTCGTTCCTTTCCCGAATTCTCCTTTAAGGTAGCAAAATGCTCATGATAATTATTTTATTTATTTGAAGTAGATAATTGTGTCTTGCTTACAAATCTTTTACTTAAAACATGAGCTTCCCTTTTTTGCTTGCTTCTTTTCTTTGCTTAATTCCTCAGCCTTGTATGCCCGCTCAGTCAACACTGTGAATTCTCTTAATTTCAAAATTCTAATTAATAGCTTGATATCTCCGTTTAGCCTTTCTTCAAATTGTTTGTGTAACACCCTTTACCCGTACCCGAGGTCGGGATAGGATACGTGGCGTTACTGGACAAACATACAAACATTAAACTAAAATACGGGCCATAAAATTTCATTCATATTTCAAAACGTTCATTCACTTACACGAAGCCCAAAACATACTTTAGAAAGGGTTCGGGACTAAACTGAGAACTTACGAAAATCTTGAAAATTTCATGCTTTAAGGCTCCACACGCCCATGTCCCAAAGTTGTGTTCTATACGCGGCTGAGACACATGGTCGTGTTTCTGCTTGTGTGGAATATACCTAGGCTATTTTCCAAGCTTTGGTCAACCTTAATCTCTTACACACTTATAGAAAATCAAAAGCATATAACATGGTATTCATTTAATGTTTAAATATTCTCAATTAAACCACAAACATAGCATTTGTATGTCATCATACATGTGTATCTCATACTTATTTTACCTTGTTTATTATAGTACCACTTATACATTTATACCAAGATTATCATCTTACCAAGTATCTTTAGCTTAATCATCAAGCATTCATATTTAAAATTAGATCATATATTTATAAAATACCACAATTCAGATGCGCAAAATAACATGTTTGCCTGAAAGATTTTAATTCAACTCCATACCCAACAAGCATTACATTGAGACTAGTCATATATATATATACATGTCATGATACATATCATTCTCTTTCTGTTTTCTTATAAACACATATCATTTATTTCATTATATCAATATTTCATATACCATAGTTTCCATGTATTCCACATATATTTATTTTCCTCCTCCTCCTCTCCATTTCACATCCTTAATGTATATAGCATTCTTGTAAGTACGATTTCACAATTTACTAATAAATGCTCACATCAAACTATCCACACGAGTCATAGTCACTTACTTATTTATAATTTGAGCTACAGAGCTCCAAATTAAGATCCATAAATTTCCACTAAAACTAGACTCAAATATCTTTCTACCATAAAATTTTCATAATTTTTGGTTCAGCTAATTAGTACAGTTTATTCATTAAAATTTCCCCTGTTTCACTTTCTGACAGTTCTGACCTCTCTTCACTAAAAATTAATTATCTCACAGTACAGAACTCGGATAATGTTCTTGTTGATTTATCCTGAAAATAGACTCATTAGGGATTTTAAAAATATAAGTTTAATTCTCTAATTATTTTTATCCAAATTTTTTTGATTTTCCAAAGTGATAACAGGGGATCACGTAATCATTCTAAACCAGTCTCACAAAAACATAAATATCTCAAAATATAGAACTCCTTTTCTGCTCTGTTTCTTTTATATGAAAATAGACGCATTAAGCTTTAATTTGAAATCTCATTCAGTCTCTGATGCAATTTCTACTATTTTTGGTGATTTTTCAAAATCACGTCACTGCTACTATTGTAACAGCCCGATTTTGGGCCTAGTCGGAACAGTGGTTTCGGGGCCACTATTCCGAGGCCAGAGAAAATTATTTTAGTATTATTTTATGTGTTATAATATAATTTTATAAGTGCATGCAAATTTTGGTAAGTTAATTTTAGCGATTTCTAGTCCAATTTCGAAAAAAGACTAAATCACGTAAAAGGTAAAAGTTGTATTTTAGTTCCTAAAGGTGTTAATAGACTAGAGAACTAAAATTGGAGGCCTTTAAAGGGCAATTGGACCCTTTTTAAGTGTGTGGCCCGCCAAGGGGAGACAAAAATTTTAAAAAAGCCAAAATTTATGGGATATTAGGTGACTTTTGACCAAATAGGTAATAAAATAAAATAGGATGATATCATCCCTTTTTCATCTTCTGTCCACCGATTTTTCCAGCCAAGAAATGGGTTTTGAAAGCTTCATATTTTCAGCAACTTTGAGGCTTAGCAAGTAAGTGATTTTAATGTCTTTCTTGAAGATTTTTACATTTTTGTAACCCCTAAAGCATGAGCTTTCATAAGAGGGGACTATTGTGCAAAATGATGAAGAGTCTAGGGTTTTTCCATGAGAGTAAATGTGTTGTTTGTTGTGTTTTTATGGAAGATTATGAGTTCTAGTTGTCTAATAAACAACTTTTGTGAAAGAAATTGCATGAAAACACCTTAAAACGGGCTAGATTGCTAAGTTGTACAATGAGTTGTAAATGTGTGAAATAGTTGAAATTATGAGTTGCTATAGTTATGAAAATGGTTCATCTAGACTCAAGGAGTAAAGAAATGTGACAAAAATTATTTTACGAGCCTAGGGGTAATTTGGTAATTTGGTAATTTTGGTAAAATATAGGGGCAAAATTGTAAAAATAGCCCAAGTGTGTCAATGGACTAATTTGATCAGTACATTGTTTTAATAAGTTGAATGTGATGTTTTAGATGATGAAAATTGGGATTTGGACCTAGAACGGAAAGAAATCGATTAAGGGATAATGACGTCTTTTTTTTACCTTTGTGGTATTGAGGTAAGTTCGTATGTAAACAATACCATGTTATACATGTATTTAAATGTTATCATTACATGAATTGTACAAATATTAATGTGTATGTGATTAATAGAAATATGATAAGACAAAGCCTTAATAGATAAGGAAAAATCCCGTTTGAACATTTGGAATAGAATAGGATACGAGTGACATGTCACTAGGAATTATGAGTCTAGATGACTAGCTCGAGAGTGAGCATTGAAATGTCATGAGATATGAGGTAGCTTTAGCTACAATTGAGGCACTTATGTGCAAAGGCTTTTCCGAGTATCCAATTAGTATTCCAAGTGTTCAACGGGTAATCCAAGGAAAGAGTTGATGATGGTCCCAATGAGGTAAGTCATTGGTGAGTATGCACTTGAGTTATGTTACGAGTTGTGCAAGTATGTATACTAAGCCTATGAGAATGCCTTGATATGTGATGATCTATGATGCATAATATGTGTTCTTACCATGATGGATGAAATGATGTTGTATTAATTTTGTGAACAATGATCATGAATGAGTAACTTAGCCTTGACAGATTTGAGTTACTGCAGTAGTGTAACTTTGAAAATACACTAAAAATAGTGGAAAATGAGTTAGAGGCAGAAAAAAATATGGGATTAAATCTTAATGAGTCTATTTTCACATGAAAGAAACAGGGGAAGAAAAAGAATTCTATATTGTGTGATATTTGAATTCTTGTAAAACAGGGTCTGAATGAATTCGAGATCCCCTGTTCTGATTTTATAAATTCACCATAAATTGTACAAAAATTATTAAGAGTCATACCTTACATTAATGGATTCCTTATTGAGTCTATTTTTACTGGAAACAAACAGCATGGTCATTGGAATTCTGTACAGGGAGAAATTTGGTTCGTAGTGTACAGGGGTCAGAGTAGTCATACCCTGAAACATGGAATACTTTAACTAATAAAATGTACTAAATGGCTTGACCAAAAATTTTTAAAATTTTATGAAAGAAATATAAATGAGTCTAATTTCAGGGAAAATTTATGGAACTTAATTCGGAGTTTCGTAGCTCCAGATATAAATAATTTAGTGACTATTGTGCAGGAAGACAGCTTGTCGTAAACTTGAGAATATGTTGTAAACATTGATAAAACTGTTTGAGTTGCTTATAAGATATTGATTAGAACCATATGTGAATTTTGAATTGTGATGTTTGGAAATGATATATAAGTGGTTTTGATATGATGAAATTGATGTACAAGAAATGTATATGTGGTAGGCCGAAATGGCTAATATTAAATGTGTGCAAGTTATCTGAAGGGCCGAAAATGTGTGCTATCTTATTTGTATAGTGAGGCCGAATGGTTACTTAGAAATGTAATATGGCTGAGTGGTTATTTAAATGAAAGAAAAGTATATGATGTATTAGCAAGTAATGATAAAAGCATTATCTTATATATGTGCTTGTGTATGTGGTGTGGCCGAATGGGCAAGTGTGAAATGTACATATGTTTATGTGTATATAATGTGGCCGAATGACCAATTATCAAATGTGGGTATTATTAGATATTTGATGAGGCCAAAGTTAGTAAAAAAGTATATAAAATAAATTGTGCTGAGATTGTATCCGGGTTTAAAGTCCCGTAGGCTTTGTGCTGGTGTTATATTCGGGCTTTATACCTCGCAGGCCAAATGCTAGTGAATTCGATAAAGCATATGAGTACGAGATCCTATGCTAAGATGATAAATTGAACTCGTATTACACATTAAGTGATTCAGGTATGTGATATATATTATTTATGTGAGATTGATCTGACGAGAATATATATTATTTATTTGAGATTGATCTGACGAGAATAAAGAATGTGTAATGAGAAGCATATGAAAAGATGTGGTAAATTCATATGTATATTTGTATATGTGTGCATTCAGTTATCATGCAAAGTTACAAGATAGTTTTCAATATGCCATTTAACTATGAATGTTGAAAGTAAGTGTGGGTAAGAAATGATACACTAGTGAAATTTGAAAGAATTAAAGTTAATCCGGAAGCTTGTAAATACTATGTTTATATGAGTTTGAGTATAAACGGAGTAAAATGATATGTGTTTGTGTATAATCTGCCAAATAGTATTGTACTCAGAAAGTGTTATGTGATTTCGGACATTTGGTTTGTTTTTAAGTTCAACTGTTTAAATTGCTTAAGACTTACTAAGCTTATGAAAGCTTCCTTTGAATGTTATGTTTCTCTGTTTATTTTTGTAGATCGTTGACTCTTACTATTAGCACGGGGATCGTCAGCACTTCGTCACATTATCTACTATTGTGGTTATCATGTGTTTTGGACTTAGCTTATGGCATGTATAGGTTAGACTATAAGTAGAATGATATTTTGACTATTGTATATAAGCCATGCGAATATGACATCTAATAGAAGTTTACTTTTATAAGTTTTAAATTCGATCTTTGTTTGTATCTATTAGTTATATATATAAATGATCTTTTATTTAAGAAAAGGCTCAAAATTTTACTGTTCTGATCCAATTCCTAATTTCTGGTAATGCCTCGTCCTATTCCGACGACGGCTACGAGATAGGGGTGTTACAACTGTCCAGAACAGTTTTATTGCTAATTCACTCTTTCACACTTTCTTTGTATTAACCTCATTTTAACATACATATCACAAATCATTTTCACCATGAAATCATCCTCATGTATAACTTACTTGTTTATAACCTTACCACATCCTGGTCACTTAATGAACACATCATTCACATAACAAGTTCCTGCATTTATTCATCACAATACTCACAAAGCAATACATAGAGAGTCTCCCGTTGAACACTTCGGATCTATCCTCGATACTCGGTGGTTTCAGCACATAGCTCCACCCATCATATATTTCAGCTCTCTTGTACACATGGTGAACACTCAGTACCACCCATGTGACCTAGCCAATTTATCTCGTAGCTCTCTTGTCTACATGGTGTCCTTCACCTGGAACCACGCATGCGACCTAGCTACATATATCCCGTGGCTCTCTTGTCTACATGGTGTACACATAGTATCACCCATACGACCTAGCTACATAATAATGTCTTGTAGCTCTCTTGTACACATGATGTGGACCCAGCACCATACATGTGACCTAGCTACATACTATCTGTATCTCCAATCTTTCCGAAGGTTCAACCGGGATTTCTCTCTCTTTTCAAACAATTTCACTAATCAAGTAATTATCCACAAACATATTTCCAATATTATTATAAAATATCATAATACAAATAATATTGATGTATTACTTACATATAAACTTACATCTCATTTAATATCAAGGCAATAATATTAAATTACACATTGCCTTATTAAAAATCATATGAACTTACAATTTCCCATAATATCCATAATCATAGAAATCACATTTATGTATGATAATTCAATGCACTTCATGTACCATAGACATATTTTTAAATCAATTCATAAACTTGGCACCATAATTATTTAATTTAACGTAATTCAATTAATTCACTAAATTTAACTTTCAAATATAAATTACAGCATTATTGCTGTATTATTATCATACCAACTTACATACTTTCAACACCTCGAAAATTATAATAAATATATCAATTTTACATTGAAACATGCATAAATTAATGCTTATTATACATATGAACTTACCTCGATACTAAAACGACCATTTTACCAACTTTCCCAATTTTCAATTTTTCTCTCATTCTAGGTTCAAATCTCGTTTTTCAGGATCTAAAACATAATTAATGTACATTCAAAACAGTCCTTAACTCAAACTTTGGAAAAATTACAATTTTGCCTCTAGGCTCGGGAATTAAACTTGATCCCTTATTCTTATGTTTTATGACATGATGATCACTTTTCCCTTCTATGGCAACATCAAATTCTCACTCTATACTTATGACTATTAGGTATTTTTACCGATTAAACCATTTTACTCGTTTTCACTCAAAACCGAGTAGCACAAGTTGTCTAACATAATTTAAAACCTCATATTCTATCATAAAAAGGAAAAATAAACACATTACACCTATGGGTATTTTTCCAAATATGAACCCTAGCTTAAATTATTGCTAGAATAAGCTTAATCAAATTACCGGGATTCTAAAAACATAAATAACTTGAAAAACGGGGTTAGAACGGACATGCTATTGAGCTTGGAAAGCTTGAAAACCCTAGCCATGGCTTCCCCCATGCTAATTTCAGCCTCCATGAAAAAGATGAGTCAATTTTGGCTTTATTTTCCCTTTTTATTTCTTTTAATTACTAGATGACCAAAATGCCCTTCCTTACTAAACTTTCAAAAATTCCATCCATGTCAAATTTTTGCCCATCACTTAGAAATTGGTCAAATTTCTATTTAAGACCTCCTAATTAATATTTCAAAGCAATTTCATACTAGAAACTTCTAGAATGCAGGCTTTGCAACTTATTCAATTTAGTCCCTAACTTCAAATTGAGCACTTTATGCATAGAATTTCTTCACGAAATTTTCACACAATCATCCAGTCATATCATAGACCTCAAAATAATCATAAAATAATTATTTCTATCTCGGATTTTGTGGTCCCGAAAGCTCTGTTCCAACTAGACCCAATTTTGGGCTATTACAGTTTGCACATTTCGGATTCAGTCTGAACCCATTCACTAGCATACTTGCTCAATCTAACAAATTCCCGTTCATAGTCAGACACTATCATATTCTCATTCATACTCACACACTGTCATATTCCCCTGTTTGAGCTCTAAAAATTCCTTCTTTTTCTGGTCTAGGAATCTCTGACTAATATACTTATTTTTAAACTCCGTTTTGAAAAATTCCCATGTAATATTTTCCCTAAGTACCACAGAAGATATGATTTTCCACCAATGATAGGCCGTGTCTTTCAAAAAAGATAATGCACATTTCAGACATTCGGCTGGTGTACATGATAACTCATCTAGAACTCGAATAGTATTTTTCAGCCAGAACTCGGCCCTCTTTAGATCATCATTGGCCATAGCCCTAAATTCTTTAGCCCCATGTTTTCTAATTTTGTCTACCAGAGCCTTACCAATTCTAACAAATCTAGCATCTTGTGGCATTTCATCATTTTGTGAAGCAGTTGGGGGAGGTCATTGAGCAGCAGGATTTGTTCACATATATTCACTAAACCATTCATCCATCAATTCAAAGAAGGCTACTTTTGTCGCCTCACTTCCGTCCTCAAATACGGGCCTTCTACTACCGCTAGATGCAACTTGCTACATGTTAGCTTGAACAATGCTCTCAACTTCCTCAGCCTCGGCTCTAGCTTGGTTGGAAGACATTACTATATGAAAATACATTCAAAAGTGGTCAGGAGATATCGCACTATCATAATTTATATAATGGCATGTATAGCTAGACTTGTAATTACTAAGTTAGTCCAAGAATCTGCTAAACCGTAGCTCTGATACCACTAAATGTAATACCCCTTACCCGTATCCATCATCGAAACAGGGTTTCAGATTATTACCGGAACATTCAATACATTTTTCAATTAATTTACATAAATTACGATTCATTTTCTAAGATCATACATATCGTTCCATATATGGACCCTCAAGGCCCAAAACGTGTGTTGTAATCAAACTGAGACTAAATCGGGAACTCAGGGAATTTTTTACGAAATTTTAAAATTTTTCCTAGGTGCAGGGCTCACACGCCCGTGTGGTTTAGGGACACGCCCATGTGGTCAGGCCGTGTACTACACATGCCTGTTTCCCTAACCCACGTAAGCCTTTGACTTTTAAAGCATAAAGAAATTGAAGGCACACGACCAAGTCACACACCCGTGTCCTAGGCCGTGTGGCGAATTTTTATTTTCAAAATTTAGGTGCGGTTTTCACACGATCATGTAACACGCCCGTGTTCAAGGCCGTGTCAACCACATGGTTGAGACAAACGTCCATGTCTCTGCTCGAGTGCCCAATTCTGAGCATTCTATTTCTCATTTTCAAGATGCAGGGGACACATGGCCAGACCACATGCCCATGGGACAGGCCGTGTGTCACATATGGCCAAGACACACGCCTGTGTGCCTGCCCATGTGGACAAAAACAAGCCATTTCCTAGCCTCATTTGTCACCCAAATTTACCATGTTCCTGCACTAAAACATACCAAATACAATCCAACCATTTCAAGCATCCATCTCAAACAAATTCCATCACTTACAAGGCATACCACTAAATGCATATCTTTTCATAATTTTACCTTGGTTTAATCCATATATTAGACATACTAAAAACAACCACTTAATATATATAAAGCTAGCATAGCATGAGATTACAAGTATATCGAACAACCATTACTAGCCATTCCAATGGCTAGATTACAATCATCACCATCAAGCCATAATTGGCCAATTAAGCTTATAAATGCCATTATACCAAAATGAGATTTCTATTTATACCAAAATGAGATAGTGGATAGTGTGATAACTGCTCCGACCGACTTCTAGCCTTCGCGAGCTTTGAGCACTATAAGACAGAGAAAATAAATGGAGCAAGCATTTTATGCTTAGTAAGTCTGTATAACGGAAAATAAACTTACCGGTCTTATTTATTAACACAAGCACACATAAATGTGTAATTCGTCAATTTTGGGTAAGTTACCTAAACACATACATTTATTCAAACAAGTTAGTCACATAATCTCATATGGATATCAAGTAAACGTATAGATGAGCTCATCACATTACAAGTTCCATAAAATTTTCACCTTTCCTTGTTTTAAGATTCCTTTTTCCATTAAACTATTGAAATGTCGATGGACATCTGGTTAGTATACTAAAAAGTACCTCTTTGGGCACAAACTTAACAAGCACACTCTTAAGCCACATATTATGTTATAGGATTACCAGTCCAGGCTAAATCCTTTTTAGGACATATGCTCTAAGAGCTTAATTTGGATTGCCCGTCCGGGCTAAATCCAATCTATAGCATTGGCTCAAGCGGCTTATACTAGGATTACTCGTCCAGGCTAAATCCTTTTTACAACATGTGGAATATTATTCTTGTTCAAGCATGTCACCTTAATCCATCAAATTTCAACGTTCAACCTAAACATGGTAATTTGTCCACATTTCACAACTTATGATTATTTCATAATGTATGTTATCTCATTCACATCAACACAATCATATAATTAAATTCAACCATTTAACATACATAGTTAAGTTACAAAAATTTACCTGGAAAATGGTTCGTTTTTTAATTTCAACTAATCCGAAACCTTTAGCTTTCGTCGATCTAGTTTCGTAGTTGGTCTTTCCGGATCTATATGGATAAATTTGACTATTAGTCTATCACATTTCATATACATTTGCATTCTATTGCATACTAGGCAAAATTACCATTTTGCCCCTATCCTTTTCAAAAATTTCGATTTCGTCCCTAGGCTCGGAAAATGAAATTCATTAAATTTAAACCTCTTTCCAAGCCTAGCCAAAATTTATAAACAACATTTACAGCACACATTTTTCACAAATTTCAGAACTTTACCATTTTTCATTTTAGCCCCTAAATTAAGTTTTCATCAAAAATTGCTTTGTAAAAGTTATTTATCTATGAACAAACTTTTATTTTCTACCATAAATTTCTAATTATCATCCATGACCCAAATTTCATTCCTTGATAACTTTTCAAATTAATCCCCTAAATAGAGAGATTAGACTATCCCGATTTTAAAAATATAAAAATCATTAAAAACGGGACTTGATTTCATACCTTTTCAAGCTTGGTAAGTTGTCTTCCTCTCTCCTAGGGTTTCCATGGAAATTTTGGGGAAGATGATTGAAATTAGTTGAATATTGCTTTTTATTTAATTATCATCTTTTTAATTTTAGTGATTTCTAATTTAGTCCCTTACCTTTTCTAATTTTTCCATAGAAGAGTCATTAAAATATCTACTAACTACCCTTCGATGGTCTAATTACCATATAAGGGCCTTAAGTTTTGAATTCCATAGCTATTTGATACCTATAGCTACTAGAATCTAACTTTAGCATTTTATGCAATTTAGTCCTTTACCTAATTAACCACACAATGGATAAAATTTTCGTATCAAAATTTTCATGTGACCTTCCTATCATGGTGCCACCTATAAAATAAAATAAAATAGTTTTTATTTTTCACTCAGATTTATGGTCCCGAAACCACTGTTCCAACCTCACTGAAATTAGGTTGTTACAATAGTACAACTTAAACACATCCCTCAACTATAGAGACACAATATCAAATCCCACATTATATGTGGGAGAGTGTTGGGATGCATTCAAATGTTGTAGGATCAGGGCATCTTCTTTGAAGAAATCACAAATGTGGGAAATTTGAAAGTATGAAGGCCCTCGCACTACTACTACGACACAGTTGACTAAAGATCACTGTTACATCCCAAATTTTAGCTTGTAAGAATGTGAAATTATGTCAAAGATGAGTAAATACTCCAATGGTTAAACGAAAATAAGGAAGAAAGGTAATTAGATCAAGGTCGCAAGTTTGAATCCCTTCCTTTGTAAAATAACTTAATTTTGCTTAAATTTTTCCTTTCCCCCCATTTTTCTTTGTTGCCCACACCTTTTAAATGTAGGTATAAATATCACTTTTATTTTTTCAAGCCTTTAGTCATTATTTTTCAACCCTAACCACCCCTTCCTCTTCCTCTCATATTTTTCTCTTCAATTTTCCTCTTATTCTCTAGTATGCCACTGCCCAAAAACCCATGCTCTACTACTGATATTTTCTTCTTCAATGGTGAATTTTTGCATTATTATCCTCCTCCCCTTGCTGCCATTTTATCATAATTTTTCCAACCCTAGATCTAATATTTTTAACAGTCATAATCAACCTCCATTGCTGCCACTAAGACCTCCATTGCCGCTCTTTTCTTCTTGCCAAAGTGTATTTTTTCTTTCATTTTCTTAACAAACTTCTCAATAAAAGACCACTTTTCTAGATCAATAATTTTAAAGGTTTCTAAGGATTTAAATGATTAATTTCTAGCTTTTAAACATATATTCAGTAAGCCCAAAGATAGCCCCAATTATGGCCGCCAAAGGTGGTGGTGTGTCGATCCTAAACCCTTCAATAGGGTTCGTTATTTTTATTATTTTTATCTCTTATTTCTCGAAAGACTTCAATCTACTTAAACCCTTCCTAATCATCCTTTGACCATGTGTGACTTAGGGAAACTCGATATTGATCGTTCGTCAACTCAGATTTCACAATCGAGAATATAAGTGCAGTTGATTGAATGTTAATGCGTAGATCCGATTTGTTTTCTAGGGAACATGTTAAATAATGAAACCAAGGTTTTAAATGGTTGTTTAGATACTAAATATTTAGTAGTTTTCGATGTTAGGCACTGATTTAAACGCTCTAGATCAACAGTGAAGTTGTTAGATGTTCGTACACACATTTTGCATCAAATTAGTGTAAGTAGCATAGTCAATTTGAATCTGAATTTTTTTTATGGCAATGCTAATTTGATTGACCCTTAAAAGTGTCTTATGAGGCTATTTTAACAACACCGTAACTCGATAAAATTTTTATTTTAATTTAGATTCGATTTAAGGTCTTGAGGATAAAATTATGTAATTATTTTCTCGAAATAGAACCATGGAAATCTTGGTTGGAAATTTTATATTAATTACCTGTCTCATTATATATATGTTTTATAATTTTTTATAATATTTTTATTATGTAATTTTATAATTGTGATATTATATGAGATGATCAATAGTTGGTCGTTTAAAAATAATAAGTGTGGTAATCTGAAAAAGAACATGTGTTGTATGGTTTCATTCACTTCTTTAGGTTATTCGATAACTGTGAGAAGTGTGGTAATGAGAAGGTGCATGTCTAGGATTGGCTCCAGATAGGGAAGGCTTGGTTTATAAGAGGTCAAATTCCACTCACCTCCCTTTCCTAGGACCCTACCTGGTGCACGGTTCATATTCACTTCTTTGGTTTTTCCCTTAAAATAAAAACTGTGGAGAGTCAAAATTTTTTTTTTTTATGATTGATTGATTCCTGTGAATGAATGTGAATATTATAAAATTGTCATAGCATGCCATGCATATATTGGAAGCATGTCATTTATATTAGGTAAGAATACCACTAGGACTATTATATGATCATTCTTGAAATTTAGGAAAAAACCTTGCATGCTTTTAAAATATTGAGTGAGAGAAGGTCTTTGAACAAGATCTATGGCTTCAATTAATGGTCCCTAAGTGATAGCATGATAAATTTTCGAGTCGTTTCCTACCGTAGTTGCACCCTAAGGTAAACTTTTTCATGTGGGTTCACTAGATGGAATTTCCTTTTAAACACAACTAGTCATGTGTGACTTTTAGAGAGATTGCCTCAAGATGTGTAACAGCCCAATTTCAGTGATATCGGAACAGTGGTCTCAGGACTACAAATCCGAGTCGAAAAATAAAATTTATTTTTATTTTATTATATGATCCATATTATACTAGAAATGTCGTGTGAAAATTTTGAAAAGAAATTTTACCGATTATGTGCTTAATTACGAAAAGGCCCAAATCGCATAAAATGCAAAAGTTAGATTCTAGTAGCTAGAAGGATCAAATAACTATGGAATTCAAACTTAAGGTCCTTATATGGTAATTAGACCATTAATAAAAAGTATCTAGATATTTTTGGATGATTCATCCATGGAAATTAGAAAAAGGCTAGGGACTAAATTGGAAAGTGAAAAATTAATTAATTAAAAAGATGAAAAGAAAATAAAAATCACATTTTCTCATCTTCTTCCCCAAAATAAACATGGAAACCCTAGGAGAGAGAGAGAAGAGACTTTCATGACCAAATTGGGTAAGTTTCCTTGTCCTGTTTTTAGTAATTTTGATATTTTTGGAATCAGGATAGCTTAATCTCTCCATTTGAGGGATTAATATGAAAAGTTGTCAAAGTATGAAAATGGGTCATGGATGTATATGCTGGAAATTAGAAATTTATGGTAGAAAATGAAAGATTATTGATAGATAAACAACTTTTACAAAGTGATTTTTGATGAAAACATGATTTAGGGACTAAAATGACAAGTTGTAAAATTTGATGAAAAATTATGAAATTTTATGAATACATGTGCTATAAAATTTGAAATGGGGCTTTGGTTAGGCTTGGAATATGGAGAAATTTGCACAATTTCATTTTCCAACCGAGGGACGAAAATGGAATTTATGGAAAACTAAGGGGCAAAATAGTTGTAACACCCCCAGCCCGTGTCCGTCGCCGGATTAGGGTTAAGAGGCATTACTGAACAATTTATAGTTCATATAAACATGCACTATATATATATATATTACAAATCAGAATTTTAATTGCATCATAGCCTACAATTTAATCAAATATTAAGTCTAAATTAATTATGTCATTCACAATACAGTTCAAATAACTAACTAAAACTTACCAATAATATACCATTAGGAATTGAAACTTTCTTATTCATATTTATTGATTTTGGTTAACAACAAGCTACATAATCAAACCTATTCTTTTTTTTTTCTTCACTCATTAATCATATGCCAAATACATCTCATTTAAATGACATATATTTTAATTTGCTAAAGCGTTAGGTGATATAACATAATACACTTTTATTATTATTTAATAACCGATACATATGATCAATACCAATATATATATTCAATAGATTTTGCACCAGCATATATCTTTACCACATTATGACCCAAGGCATATTAATATATTCAAGAACCAAATTACCAGTCAAGTAACTACCTTATTTTATTTTTCGCATATGACCAAATATATTTAATAACTAAATTTAATTATTCAAGTTCAACTTCACATAAATATCTAAACTTAGATTGAACCACATTCAAATTATCCAGTTATTCCATATATATATTTATATATATATACTTATAAAAGACTACATTCATACCATTTGCAAGGTCATTAATCAACTTTCAATACTCAAACACATATTATAATTGCCTCTCATCCATAGCACATAGCATAAAAATCAAAATGAGTTCAGCCCATAATTTAATCAAAATCAAACTCAAGCATAATAATTAAGCCATTTTCAATGCATGAAACAACTACCACAAACACCATCTATTCATAATACTTATTACTTTAACTAAAATGAATTTAACCTACAATCAAGCATAATCGAATTATCAAAAACAAGCTTACTAAACATTATTATCGGGCCACATATGACCAAGCCTAAGCATAATTAACTAATTCACATATGCATTATCTTAATATAAACACATCCAAACTAATTTAACATACTTATGATCGATTCTACCATACCACATACAAGGTCATGAACCAAAATTAATATACAATCACATAGCACAATTTATAATTATCCATAGCATACGACATTTTAACCAAAATAGACTTAAACCATAACTAAATCAAAACCAAAACCAAGCAAGGTAATTAAGCCATTTTTGCATGGCTAATATACAAACATTTTCAAAATAACTAACCCTGAAGCCAGTCTATACATGCCATAATTTAAGTTTACCTTATAAGGTACCAAAACCGTAGATAGTGTGATGAACTTCGCTGATAGTCCTCGAGCTTATAGCTTAACTCCAAAATCTATAAAATAGAGTAAACATAACACACAGAGTAAGCTATCAAAGCATAGTAAGTCATAAGCAAAAGAGTAACCTAATAATATCATCAATTTAATTAATTAAATCAAAGTATTATATCAATATAAATATAGATCCAATCATATAAATTTCATATGATACAATTAAATATTCATTCATAAAAGTCACTTTGATCGAATGCTCACCTAGCCAAGTGAACTTATTATCATTAAAATTCCAAAGCTAAAAGACCATTATTAACCTAGTTTACATACATATAAATGCACAAGCTCATATATTACAAAATAATTTCATACACATATATTAGACTTGTAACTGAATACATATAATCATACATACTATTAATTTAAACTCATTCCATTATTACTCACATGGCCAAATATACTTATCTATCCCACGTATAATTTTCAATTGCATTACACACAGTTTGTAGTAAGTACCAAATTATTCACTTACCATATTTTAAGTAACCAACAAACCAATTCGTACCTAGACATCTGACCTGTTTTACATGTTCGAACATAACTTATCTTTGCCCGATAAACCATTAGGAATTGGATAGGAAACTTGAATAATCACACAAATCGTACAATGCCAACTTCCTAGACGTGGTCTTACAAGTAGCCACATATCGATGCCGCTGTCCCAGGCAGGGTCTTACTCGTAAACACATATCGGAATCACATATCGATGCCATGGTTTTACTCGCACACATATATCGGAATCCTATGTCATGACATATGTATCCTAACTATTCCTAAGGTTCATATGGGGCTCTTGGACGACGTAACTCAGTCAAAACAAATTCTAAAATGTAGAAATCAAGCTTTTTCATATTTAGTCATGTAACACCCCGAACCCGAGACCGACACCGGAGTCGAACACGAGGTGTTAACAGACTTTAAGCCCCTTAAAAAAAATTTCCCAGACACTGCCAATCTGCGTACTAGTCGCTTTAAAAATCATATCTTGAGTTTCACAACTCGGAATCCAGTTCCGTAAATTTTCCCTGAAACTAGACTCATATGCCCATCTACATATTTTTTTCTAGAATTTTTGGTCGGGCAAATTAGTACATTTTATTAGTCAAAGTCTCCCATGTTACAGGGATCGACTACCCTGACCTTTGCGCATTACGACTTGGATATCTCCCTGTACAGGGCTTCAATACTGATGCCGTTTGTTTCTATAGAAACTAGACTCAGAGAGGAATCTATCCATATATGGTATGACTACTAATTATCTCTGGTTAATTTATAATGAATTTCCAAAGTCGGAACAGGAAATCCAGAAACCGTTCTGGCCCTGTCTCACGAGAACCTGAATATCTCTTAACATACTGTCCGTATAATTGTTTCGTTACTTTCCTATGAAAGTAGATTCATCAAGGTTTGTTTAAACAATTTATTCACTATTTAACTCCCTTCCTACTATTTTTAGTGATTTTTCAAATCTACATCACTGCTGCTGTCAGCATCTGCCTTTAAGGTAGACTTTACCTATTTCATGGTTTCCATGATTCAACTAGCCCTTTTTGCATAAATAGCACAATTTATGAAAGTGATTAACCATCCCCATGGCCAATCCTTGTCAAGCATATCCACACCAAATGATTATAACAATATACTCAAACACATATAAGCCATTTTCGCATGGCTATCCAAAATTTATACAAGTCCAAAGGGTCCACGACCCACAACAAACGGGTAGTCCTATACATGCCATTTCGAAGTTCAACCAAAATTGTACCAAAAGGGGGCTTTGATAGTGTGGGCGACTTTGACCTCAAGATCCCGAGTCCGATAGCTGGAAAACCAAATCTATAAAACAGAGGAGCAATGAAACGGAGTAAGCAATTTATGCTTAGTAAGTTTTGAGCAAGGAATTCCAGCACAACAAAAGTATAGCATTCATATAGCTAAACGGATAATTTCATATGCACAAATTTACGATATCGTACTTGCTTCACATTATCAACCCTTATGTACATACACAAAAGATCAACTCAGCCAAAGGCCGGTAGCTCGTTTATCAACTGAGCGAATACTTATTTGTAAGGGCTCAACTAAATTCAAGCACATACGAAACATACCTCAATGTTGGGATGTTTCGAGAGTATTAACTGGAATTTTACAGCAAGTTCATTCATTCCCAAATCACGTACCTTCGGAATTTAACCGGATATAGCTCCTCGTTCAAATGCCTTCGGGACATAGCCCGGTTATAGTAATTCGCACAAATGCCTTCGGGACTTAACCCGGATTTAGTAACTCGCACAAATGCCTTCGGGCTTAGCCCGGAATTAGTATCTCGCACAAATGCCTTCGGGCTTAGCCCGGAATTAGTATCTCGCACAAATGCCTTCGGATCTTAGTCCGAATATTGTCACTTAGCACAAGCCTTCGGGACTTAGCCCGGACAGCATTCAAATAACCATGCACATTTAACAATAAATCATGGCCCATTCGTATTTCATTTTCGTTAGCAAAACTCAAACACAAGACATTTATCATTCTTGCAAATTCGGCTCAATAGCCACACAAAGAGCATGATTTTAATTTGCTCAAAACATGATCTAATCACATCATAATTTAAGCTCTTTTACTCAAGAACTTACCTCGGGTGTTGTCGAACGATTCCGATAGCTATTCGACCACTTTTTCCTTCCCTTTATCGGATTTAGTTCCCCTTTGCTCTTGAGCTTAATTAAACAAATAAATTGATTTAATCATTTGAGCATCGAAAAGAGGAACACAAGGCACTTAGCCGATATTTATACATTAGACATTAAAGTCACATATGTACGGAATCATGAATCAAACTCAACATTTTAGCTAATTTTTCCCCCTTGGCCGAATATGCATGTCTATTTTGGGGCCGATTTCAACACTTAATACATTCTACAAGTATGGTCACTTGTATTGACTAAACACCCTTTTGTTTCAAGTTCAAAACTTGGCTAATACACACATATACACACTAGTAAAGCATCCTCTCCCTTTCCATCAATTTAACACATGCATTGCTCATTAACATGCAAAAGTTATATTCGGCCTTAGCACACAACTTGCTAGCCGATTCTTCTCCATTTAGCAACCAATGCACATATGTGCTCACTCAAAAATGCTAAAAAGGAGGTTCAAGAATCATCAAGCCACCATCACATGCATCATTAACAAGCTTCATATTTAGCATGCAATGGCATTAACACAAACTCCACTTAGGCCGAATCTTAACTCATCCTCATGCCTCATCACCACAACATCAAACATCAACCAAGAATGATGCATCCATGGCCGAGTGTCATTTCCATCACATAGCAAGATTTAGACCATGGGCTAGGTAGAACTCAAGCTAACAACTAAAACATGCATGCATCTCATGGAACATCGTCAAACATACCTTAGCCTAGCTACATGCATGGCCGAACCTCTTCAACCTTTCTTCTTCCTTCCTCCTTAAAATTTTTGGCCTAGGATGAACCAAAGGATGAGCATTTTTTTTTTCTTTGTTTTTTTCTTTCTAGTTTCGGCTAAATGAAGATGAGAAAGGATGAACAAAAATTTTCTCCTTTCTTTTCTTTAGCTCACGGCAATGGGGGGGGGGAAACAACTACACACATTTTTTTTGTATTCATCATACTCCTTTTCATTATTTTATGCCCATGCCCCTTATTTTATTTTTTTCCTACATACCTCACTAGGCCAACATGTTCCCAACATGTTTCCACCCATAGCATGGCCAACCACTAGCTCAAATTTTGGGTAATTTGACATGCAAACCCATCATTTTCACAACATGCATTAATAGACCATTTTAAATTAGCCTATCATATTTTCACCATGTCTCATATCAATCCCTATTTAATAATTTCTCATGCAATTGGCAAAATTGGAGAATGAAACTTCCACATACTCATGTACACACATAATAAGCATAGAATATGGAAATCAATTATTTTTATGACTCGGTTTTGTGGTCCCGAAACCACTTCCCGACTAGGGTCAATTTTGGGCTGTCACAAGTCATAACCAATATAAATTCTAAAATTTCATAACAGCATATAAATTTAACATTTAACTACCATTAAACACATCTATTATTTTATAAACTTACCTCGAATGATGTAAAATGGAACGGAACAACTATTCGACAACTTTCGTTTTTCCCCGATCCAAATCTGATTTCTTTGGTTCTTGATCTTGAATCAAGCTTAGAAGGTCGCCGAACCTTTGAAACCTTATTCTTTTCTTTCTTATTTAACTATTCGGTCATGGAATAAAAAAATATGAACTATGGCTTGTTTATTTATATTTTATTATAGACATATTATTATATATTTTACCATTATAACCTTAAGAAATTTAATTAGAAAACATATATAACATGCCCATTACTGTCCACCTATAAAACCAATGGTTTATTTACACTATAAATGCCTCCACTAATAAAGACAACAACAAATTAGCACTTTCACATTTAACCACCAACTTTTCCTTTTATGCGATTAAGTCCTTTTATTTAATCGGACACGCAAACGATAAAATTAAATCACGAAAATTTCACAGATATTAATTCACACATAATAAACACAGAAAATAATTTTTAAATATTTTTTGACTCAAATTCGTGGTCTCGAAACCACTATTTTGATTAGGGTCTAAATCGAGTTGTTACAACTTTCCCCCTTAGGGATTTTCGTCCTCGAAAATTTTACTAGTGAATAGGTTTGGATAACGTTCCCTCATTGCAACTTCTAGCTCCCACGTTGCTTCCTCAACTCCATGTTTATGCCACAGTACTTTAACCAACGAAATTTTCTTATTCCGTAACTCTTTAATTTCACGAGCTAGAATGCAAATTGGTTCTTCTTCGTACGTCATATCGGGCATAATCTCAATCTCAGACGAACTAATCACATGTGAAGGATCAGATCGATATCTATGAAGTACCGAAACATGGAATACATTGTGGATCTTTTCTAGCTCGGGTGGTAACAACAATCTATAAGTAACTGGTTCGAGGCATTCTATTACCTCATACGGCCCAATAAACCTCGGGCTCAATTTGCCTTTGCGACCAAATCTGAGTATCTTTTTCCATGGTGAGACTTTCAAAAAGACTTTATCTCTGATCTGAAACTCTATATCTTTACGTTTTAAGTCCGCATACGATTTCAGACGGTCTGATGCTGCTTTTAGACTTTCACGAATGACTTTCACCTTCTGTTCAGTTTCTCTGATCAAGTTAACCCCGTGTATCTTATTTTCACTGAGCTCAGTCCAATATAATAGTGTACGACATTTACGGCCATACAAAGCCTCATAAGGTGCCATTTTGATACCCGATTGAGAGTTGTTATTATACGCAAATTCAATCAGAGGTAGGTATCATTCCTACGTACATTCAAACTCGAGAATGCAACATCTCAACATATCCTCAAGTGTAACAGTCCAGTTTTGACCCTAGTCAAAATAGTGGTTTCAGGACCACATATCTGAGTTGGAAAAATATTTAATATTATTTTTCGTGTCTTTTATAAGTGAATTGACATGTGTGAAAGTTTCGCGTGAAAATTTAACTGTTTGTGTGCTTAATTTACAAAAAGGACCAAATTGCGTAAAATGTAAAAGCTGTGTGCTAGATGTTAAAGTGTCTATTTGAGTTGGCTTTCTAAAGTAAGGTCCTTATGTTGTTCTTTGTCCATTGGGAATGTTAATGGACTAAAACAACCATTCATTAAAAGGTTTTATAATTGTTTATAAAAGGGCAAAATGGAAAAATGTTTATTAAGTAATTAAAATAAAACAAAATCATGAAATTAGCCTTTTGTTCATGCTATTCCACCGAAAATACAAAGAAAAAGAAAAGGGAAAGCTCACTTAGGGTTCGACACTTCGAATTGGTGAATTAGGCATGTGTTTTGCTCGGTTTTTGATAATTTCTATGTTTTTGTAATCGTTGCTTCGTATACTATCGAACCCATTCTTCAATTTATGATTTTGGTGATCATTTTGAAATGTTCCATTGATGAAAATGTGAGCTTTGTGATGTTAGTTGATAAATTATGGAAGCTTGATGTTGGGTTTAAATGTTTTGTTTATGGATTTTTTTATGAAATTGAGTAAATTGGGCTAAATTGTGAAAATATTATTTTGAGGGACTAAAATGTGAAATAAATGAAATGTGTAGACTAGTATGAGTACTAGGACAATTCGGCTAAGCTTGTGTATATGCAAATTATGTGTATTTTGTGATTTTTTGAAATAATGACTAAAGTGTCGAATGTGAAAATGTGAGGGCTAGCTTGCAAAATGCCCTATTTGTGTACATATGGATTGTTTTGAATTATTTGGTGATAAAAGGGTTAATTTTGAATACATTTAGATTAAGAAAAGAGGAATTCAGACTTAGACCGAGGGAAATCGAAGATTGTAGAATAAACAGTCCAAGTCGACAAATTCTGAGTACGAGGTAAGTTCGTACTTAAAATATGTTGTTAAGTAAGTTTTGATGCCTTTATTATACATGGGTTGTATATAATTGAATTGGATGATATAATGATGTATTGAAAGCATTAGCACTAAGTGTGCGATTTAAACTAGCTTTGGTTATTAAATACACTAAGTGTACGATACCAATTTAGTTTTGGCTAGTTGAGATGGCACTAAGTGTGCGGAATCATTTTAGCTTTGGCTAACCTTTACAGCACTAAGTGTGTGGATGTTAAAGTATGAATAATTTATGCAAAGTCTTGAAATACTCAAACAAGAGGTGAGAATGAAAGTGTGTAAGTATGGGAAGAACCACAGGTATGTATGATACATTTGTGGTAGATGATATTATCTAGGTGAAGTTCATTGAATTGTTCTGAACATATGGATTGGGTTGGTATAGATTAGATAGATGATTGAGAATTTGTAAACATTTATGTGTTGATGTTTTAGGTTTTATATACTATTGATGAATATAGTACGACCTTACTAAGCTTTTGAAAGCTTACTTTATGTGTGTTTACATTGTTTTATAGATATAGATATCGAAGCTACTACAAGCTTGGGGACCATCAAGGATCATCACCATATTATCGAACTCATTTTGGTACATTAAAAGTGTAATTATTTTTAAGTATGGCATGTATAGGCTAGAATGTCTATTTATTTAAACTTTGATATGCATATATGTTATGCCATGAGAGTTGGCTAGCAAATGGTATGTTTGTGCTTAGTTTTGGTAAATGAATTGTGATGTCAGATTATGTATTCTTGTAATGGTTATATGGCCCTGTATGTGGTGGTCATTTTGAAATATGCCAAGTTGAGGAAATGGTAAGTTTAAGCATGAGTTAAAAGGTGTCATAAGTGAGTTATGAAATAGGCAATTTTGGCATGTTGTCGCAATAAGATTTTTAATGAGTTTTGGTATGGATTTGAATAGGTTACTGAATGATGATGACTTAGTTATAATGAAACATATTTTGAACATGAAATTGGCTAAAAATTTTGGTATAAATTTTGTTCAATATTTCTTATAGGAATGACTTAAAAAGATGTGGCAAGTTGGCTTAAACCAAGCCTGCATTGTGCACGGTCAGGGAACACGAGCGTGCCTTGTGGCCACGTATACAAAGTAGTAACCTCTTAAGATCGCACGGTTAAGACACATGGGAGTGTCATATGGCCATGTGCTTAAGTCCGTAACCAGCTAAGTATCACACTGCCGTGTCTGTTGGCCATGTGTAAAAGTCAGTATATATACTCTGTTATGGCATAGCTGGATCACGTGGGCATGTCTGGTGCCCGTGTAAGGTACACGGCTTGGTCACACGAGCGTGTGACCTCAACAGAATTGGAAAATTTTTTCTAAGTTCTGAAAATTCTGAATGTGTTCGGTTTAGTCTCAAACTCTTCTAAAAGTATGTCTTAGGTCTTGGAGACCTCCATCAGAGATGAATTGTTGTTTTCCTTATGCATTAATATTATATGATATATGTGTTTCTGTATTGATCTGTAAGGTTCTGTCTGTATGGTAAGGCCCCTTACCTATTCCGGTGACGGTTACGGGATAGGGGTGTTACATTTTATTGGTATCAGAGCTATGATTTAGTTTGTTCTAGGACTATCATAACATATCTGAGTCTAACTATACATGCCATATTTATGAACTGCGATAGTGTGATGAATCCTGACATTGAAATATGCTTTTATATAGCAAGCTAATTCTCGACTGGCTACGAGTAGCCGTGATGGTGAGGCTAAACAAGCCTTCTATCAGATGATGAATGGCTGGTTCACCCAATATATTAGAACCAATCTGAAAATACAACAACCTCCACCCCCGGTTAATCCTCCTCAAACTCCTGTTACTGCCACCAGTGAATCCGATACAGTTGAGTAGACCACCAGTTGATAAGATTAGAAAAAATAGGACTGAAGAGTTCAGAGCTACAACAAGTGATGATGCCAAAAAAGCTGAGTTCTGGTTAGAGAATACGATAAGAGTATTTGATGAGTTGTCTTTGAATCCCGATGAATGCATAAAATGTGCTATTTCCCTCTTGAGAGATATGGCATATCATTGGTGGAAAACTTTGACGTCTATGGTTTCGAGTGAACGAGTTACATGGGATTTCTTTCAAGCTGAATTTTGGAAGAAATATATCAGTCAGAGATTCATTGATCAGAAATGAAAAAAGTTTCTCGAGCTTAAACAAGGTCATATGTCTGTCACAGAATACGAGCAGGAATTTGTAAGGTTGAGTCAGTATGCCAATGAATGTGTATCTTCGGAATCAATAATGTGCAAGAGATTTGAAGGCAGCTTGAACGAAGATATTCTTTTGCTAGTTGGGATCCTGGAAATCAAAGAATTCGTGGTGCTTGTTGAACGAGCATGTAAAGCTGAAGATCTTGGGAAAGAGAAAAGAAAGGCTGATTTTGAAGCTAGAGGGGTATGAAAAATATCATCGGGTAAATCATTTCAATCTGAATCCAAGAAGTTTAGAGATGATAACAGTCATTTAAAGGCTAGTGTTGGACATTTGAATAGAGATCGTGCTAGATCGCAATCAAATTTCTAATCTCCAGCCACGTCTGTTACTAGTGTTGATAATGCAAAGAATGAAAAGCCTGAATGTGATCAATGTGGAAGATGACACTTTGGTGAATGCTGGGGAAAAAGTAATAACTGAGCTTGTTATAGTTTTGGTTCAAGAAATCATTTTATAAAAGATTGTCCAAATTTAGCTGAAAAAAATAATGTCCAGAATCCAAGGCAGAGTGGTAATGTTTATCGAGGTAGACCTTCCAGAAATTTGGGAAATGTAAGCGGTAGTCAGAAAGGAATGAATGACACAGTTGTGAGATCTAAGGCTCCTACACCTTCCAGAGCCTATGCTATTCGAGCTCACGAGGAAGCTTCATCACCAGATGTGATTACAGGTACATTTACTCTCTATGTTACTTCTGTGATTGCTTTGATAGATCCTAGATCAACAAATTCATATATATGCATGAATTTAGTGAACAGTAAGACTTTGTCGGTAGAGTCTACTGAATTTGTAACTAGAGTTTCGAACCCCCTAGGCAGATGTGTCCTGGTTGATAAAGTCTGCAAGAATTGTCCATTAATGTTTCGAGACAATTATTTTTCGACTGATCTGATGCTATTGCCTTTTGATGAGTTTGATATAATTCTGGGTATGGATTAGCTAACTTTGCATGATGCTGTGGTGAACTGCAAATGAAAAACTATTGAATTGAGATGCAAGAATGATGAAATAGTCAGAGTTGAATCTAGTGATTTGAATGGGTTGCCTGCTGTGATATCTTCGATGAAAGCTTTGAGTATGGTGAGAAAGGGCTGTGAAGCTTATTTTGCATATGTGATTGATTCAATAGTGTCAGAAAAGAAAGTTGAATCTGTGCCTATTGTTTGTGAGTTCCCTGATGTGTTTCCTGAAGAACTTCCGAGATTACCTCCACTTAGAGAGGTAGAATTTGGCATAGAATTGGTACCTGGTACTACACCGATTTCGATAACTCTGTACCGAATGGCTCCAATAGAACTAAAATAATTAAAGTCTCAGTTGCAAGAGTTGACCGAGTGAGGGTTTGTTAGAACGAGTTTCTCACCTTGGGGTGCTTCGGTTTTATTTGTGAAAAGGAAAGATGGTACGATGAGAATGTGTATAGATTATCGTCAATTGAACAAGGTGACTGTTAAGAATAAGTATCCCCTGCCCCGAATTGATGATTTGTTTGATCAATTGAAAGGAGCTGCTGTGTTTTCAAAAATAGATTTGAGATTAGGCTATTATCAGTTGCAAGTAATGCCTTTCGGAATTGACGAACGCACTTGCTATCTTTATGGATTTGATGAATAGAATTTTCAGACCGTATTTAGATCAATTTGTTGTGGTATTCATTGATGACATATTGATTTATTCACGTGATGAATCTGAACATGCCGAGCATCTAAGAATAGTGTTACAGATTTTGAGAGATAAACAGTTGTATGCGAAATTCAGTAAGTGTGAGTTCTAGTTGCGAGAAGTTGAGTTATTGGGTCATATTGTATCAGCCTCTGGTATCCGAGTTGATCCGAGTAAAATTTTAGCTATTTTGGATTGGAAACCTCCAAGAAATGTCCCTGAAGTGTGTAGTTTTTTGGGAATTGCCTGTTATTATAGAAGATTTGTAAAAGTTTTCTCGATGATTACGACTCCATTGACAAAACTGCCTCAGAAAGATGTGAAATTTGAGTGGTCTGAAAAAATGTCAAAATAGCTTTGATCAGTTGAAAACCATGTTGACTGAAGCTCTAGTATTGGTATAACCTAAATCGGGTAAAAATTTTGTGATTTTCAGTGATGCTTTGTTGATCAGTTTGGGATGTGTTTTAATGCAAGCAGGAAAAGTCATTACTTATGCTTCGAGACAATTAAAACAGCACAAAAAGAACTATCCGATGCACGATCTTAAGTTAGCTGCAACTGTGTTTGCCCTAAAGATTTGGAGCCATTACTTGTTTGGAGAGAAATGTCATGTGTATTCTGATCATAAGAGTTTGAAGTATTTGATGACTCAGAAAGATTTGAATTTGCGATAGAGAAGATGGTTAGAATTGTTGAAAGACTACGAACTTGTGATTGATTATCACTCGGGAAAAGCAAATGTTGTTGCTAATGCTTTGAGTCGAAAATCGTTATTTGATTTGCGTACGATGAATGCTCATTTGGTTCTGTCTGATGATGGTTCAGTTTTAGCTGAATTAAACAAAAGACCCTTATTCTTACAGTAGTTTATCGAAGCTCAGAAGATTGATAATGAGATTTTATCTAAACGAGCTCAATCTGATGTAGAGGCTGATCCAGAATTCAGAGTTGATAAAGGTAATTGTTTAAGATTTCGAGATCGAATTTATGTTCTAAGAAATCCAGAGTTAATTCAAATGATTTTGAGTGAAGCCCACAGTAGTCGGTTATCTGTGCACCCAGGTAGTATGAAAATGTATAATGATTTGAAACAGTATTATTCGTGGTCCAGAATGAAAAGAGATATCTCTGATTTTGTTTCTAAATGTTTGATATGTCAGCAAGTTAAATCTGAACATCAAATGCCATCTGGATTGTTACAATTGCTTATGGTTCCGGAGTGAAAATGGGATCGAGTGACCATGGGTTTTGTTTCGGGTTTACCCTTGTCTTTGAGAAAAAAAGATACAATTTGGGTTGTAGTTGATCAATTGACGAAATCGGCTCATTTTATTCCAAATCGATATGATTATTCGCTTGATAAATTAGCTGAGTTATACATTTCCGATATAGTGAGATTGCATGGTGTGCCATTGTCTATAGTGTCTAACAGAGATTCGAGATTCACGTCACGATTTTGGAAGAAGTTGCAAGATGTGCTGGGAACTAAATTGCACTTTAGCACTGCTTTTTATCTGCAAACGGACAGTCAATCTGAACAGATTATTCAGAAACTCGAGGATATGTTGAGATGTTGCATTCTTGAGTCTGAAGGTACATGGGGACAATTTCTACCTTTGATTGAATTCGCTTATAACAACAGTTTTCAATCGAGCATTAAAATGGCCTGTACGAAGCTTTATATGGTCACAAATGCTGTATACCTTTGTATTGGATGGAGCTCAACAAAAATAAAATTCACGGGGTTGATTTGATAAAAGAAACCGAATAGAAAGTGAAAGTGATCCGAGATAGTTTGAAAGCAGCTTCTGATCGTCAGAAATCATATGCAGATTTGAAAAAAAAAACATTAAGTTTGAAATCGGTGATAAAGTGTATTTGAAAGTGTCTCCATGGAAAAAGGTGATTCGGTTTGGTAGAAATGCAAATTGAGTACGAGGTTCATCGGACCGTATGAGATTATTGAGCGTATAGGGCTGGAAGCATATAGATTGTTGTTGCCACCAGAGTTAGAAAAGATTCATAATGTGTTTCACGTATCGATGCTTTGACGATACAGATTTGATCCTTCGCATGTAATTCCTCCGTCAGAGATTGAAATTCAGTCTGATATGACTTACGAAGAAAAATCAATCTGAATCTCAGCGTGAGAGGTTAAAGAGTTACGAAATACGAAAATTTCATTATTTAAAATGATGTGGCATCGACATGGTGTTGAAGAGGCCACGTGGGAGCCTGAAGATGCTATAAGACATCAATATTCGAATCTGTTTAATGGTAAGATTTTCGAGGATGAAAATCCCTAAGGGGGAGAATTGTAACAGTCCAATTTTGACCCTAGTCAGAATAGTGGTTTCGGGACCACATATCCGAGTTGGAAAAATATTTAATATTATTTTTCGTGTCTTTTATAAGTAAATTGACATGTGTGAAAGTCTCATGTGAAAATTTAACTGTTTGTGTGCTTAATTTGCAAAAAGGACCAAATAGCATAAAATGTAAAAGCTATGTGCTAGATGTTAAAGTGCCTAGTTGAGTTGGCTTTCTAATGTAAGGGTCCTTATGTTGTTATTTGTCCATTAGGAATGTTAATGGACTAAAACAACCATTCATTAAAAGGTTTTATAATTGTTTATAAAACGGCAAAATGGGAAAATTTTTATTAAGTAATTAAAATTAAACAAAAGCATGAAATTAGCCATTTTCTCATGTTATTCCACCGAAAATACAAAGAAAAAGAAAAGAGAAAGCTCACTTAGGGTTCAACACTTTGAATTGGTGAATTAGGTATGTGTTTTGCTCGGTTTTTGATAATTTCTATGTTTTTGTAATCATTGCTTCGTATACTATCGAACCCATGCTTCAATTTACAATTTTGGTGATGATTTTAAAATGTGCCATTGATGAAAATGTGAGCTTTGTGATGTTAGTTGATAAATTATGGAAGCTTGATGTTAGGTTTAAATGTTTTGTTTTTGGATTTTTTGAGGGACTAAAATAAGAAATAAATGAATTGTGTGGACTAGTATGAGTACTAGGAGAATTTAGCTAAGCTTATGTATATGCAAATTATGTGTATTTTGTGATTTTGTGAAATAGGGACTAAAGTGTCGAATGTGAAAATGTGAGGGCTATTTGAAAAATGCCTAATTGTGTACATATGGATTGTTTTGAATAATTTGGTGAATAAAAGGGTTAATTTTGAATACATTTAGATCAAGAAAAGAGGAATTCAGACTTAGACCGAGGGAAATCGAAGATTGTAGAATAAACAGTCCCAGTCGACAAATTTCGAGTACGAGGTAAGCTCGTACATAAAATATGATTTGAAGTAAGTTTTGATGCCTTTATTATACATGGGTTGAATATAATTGAATTGGATGATATAATGATGAATTGAAAGCATTGGCACTAAGTGTACGATTTAAACTAGCTTCGGCTATTAAAGGCACTAAGTGTGCGATACCAACTTAGTTTCGGCTAGTTGAGATGGCACTAAGTGTGCAGAATCATTTTAGCTTTGTCTAACCTTTATAGCACTAAGTTAAAGTATGAATAATTTACGCAAAGTCTTGAAACTCAAACAATAGGTGAGAATGAAAGTGAGTAAGTATCAAAAGAACTAGGTATGTTTGATACCTTTGTGGTAGATGATATTATCTAGGTGAAGTTCATTGAATTGTTATGAACATATGGATTGGGTTCGTATAGATTAGATAGATGATTCAGAATTTTTAAATACTTATGTGTTGATGTTTTAGGTTTTATATACTATTGATGAATATAGTACGAGCTTACTAACCTTTTGAAAGCTTACTTTGTGTGTGTTTGCATTATTTTATATATATCGGGGACTATCAAGGATCATCACCATATTATCGAACTCATTTTGGTACCTTGAAAGTGTAAATATTTTTAAGTATTGCATGTGTAGGCTAGAATGTCCAAGTATTTAAACTTTGATATGCATATATGTTATGCCATGAGAGTTGGCTAGCAAATGGTATGTTTGTGCTTAGTTTTGGTAAATGAATTGTGATGTCAGATTGTGTATTCTTGTAATGGTTATATGGCCTTGTATGTGGTGGTCATTTTGAAACATGCCAAGTTGAGGAAATGGTAAGTTTAAGCATGAGTTAAAAGGTGTCATAAGTGAGTTATGAAATGAGCAATTTTGGCATGTTGTTGTAATAAGATTTTTAATGAGTTTTGGTATGGATTTGAATAGGTTATTGAATGATGATGACTTAGTTATAATGAAACATATTTTGAACATGAAATTGGCTAAAAATTTTGGTATAAATTTTGTTCAATATTTCTTATAGGAATGACTTAAAAAGATGTGGCAAGTTGGCTTAAACCAAGCCTGCATTGTGCACCGTCAGGGAACACGACCGTGCCTTGTGGCCATGTATACAAAGTAGTAACCTCTTAAGATCGCACGGTTAAGACACATGGGAGTGTCATATGGCCATGTGCTTAAGTCAGTAACCAGCTAAGTGTCTCACGGCCATGGCACACGGTCGTGTCTGTTGGCCATGTGTAAAAGTCAGTATATATAATCTGTTATGAGGCGTGTCTGGTGCTCGTGTAAGGTACACAGCTTGGTCATACGAGCTTGTGACCTCAACAGAATTGGAAAAATTTTTCAAAGTTCTGAAAATTCTGAATGTGTTTGATTTAGCCCCAACATCTTCTAAAAGTATGTCTTAGGTCATGGAAACCTCCATAAGAGATGAATTGTTGTTTTCCTTATGCATTAATATTATGTGATATCTGTGAGTCTGTATTGATCTGTAAGGTTTTGTCTGTATGGTAAGGCCCCTTACCTATTCCAGTGACGATTATGGGATAGTGGTGTTACATCTAGTATTTGAATGATTCGCTCAGACTGACCATCTAATTGTGGATGGAAAGCAGTGCTGAAATGTAGTTTTGTACCTAATGCATCTTGCAGTTTCATCCAAAACCGCGATGTAAACCTCGGATCTTTATCTAAAACAATAGATATAGGTACACCATGTAATCTTACAATTTGAGAAACACACAATTCAGCGAACTTATCAAGTGAGTAGTCTGTATGTATCGGAACAAAATGAGACGATTTAGTCAATCCATCCATAATAACCCAGATCATATCTTTCTTGCTCAGTGTTAACGGTAAACCAGATACAAAATCCAATAAAGTTGTTTCAAATCATTATACATCTTTGTACTACTTGGGTGAACAGATAATCGACTGCTGTGAGCTTTATTCAAAATCATCTAAATCAACTCTAAATTCTTCGGAACGCATATTCAGTTCCTGAATCTTAAACAATCATCAACATCAACTCGAAACTCTAAATCAACATTTGAATTACATTAAGATTGTTTTGTTAACAACTCGTTATCAACCTTCTAGGCATCACAAATTTGTGAACAAATAACGGTCTTGCATTCAATTCAGCTATTATTGAACCATCATCAGACATAGCCATATACGTATTCATTGCATGCAAAGCAAACAGTGATTTTCAGCTTAAAGCATCAACAACAACATTAGCCTTCCCTGGGTGATAGTCAATCTCAAGGTCGTAGTCCTTTAGCAATTCTATCCATCGACGTTGTCTCAAATTCAGATCTTTCTGAGTTATCAAGTATTTCAAACTTTTGTGATCCGAATAAACATGACATTTCTCACTGAACAGATAATGGCGCCATATTTTCAATGCGAACACAATAGCTGCCAATTCTAAGTTGTGTGTCGGATAGTTCCTTTCATGTGGCTTTAACTGTCACGAGGAATAAGCTATAACTTTGCCTTCCTGCATAAAAAAACAGCCCAAACCATTTAAAGATGCATCACTAAAGAAAACAAATTCTTTACCTGATTCTGGCTGAACTAGTACTGGAGCTTCGGTTAAAAGGGCTTTCAACTGATCAAAGCTTTTCTGACAACTCTCTAACCACTCAAACTTAACATCTTTCTGTAATAGCTTTGTCATCAAGCCTGCAATCATAGAGAAGCCTTTCACAAACCGTCTATAATAACCAGCAAGTCTCAGAAAACTTCGAACTTCAGAAACATTCTTAGGAGGCTTCCAATCAAGTATAGCTGAAATTTTGCTCGGATCAACCCGAATACCCAATGCTGATATGACATGGCCCAGAAAACTTACTTCACTTAACCATAATTTGCATTTACTGGACTTCACGTGCAACTGCTTGTCTCACAAAGTCTATAACAAAAGTCTCAAATGTTCAGCATGTTCAGCTTCATTACGGGAGTAGATCAAAATGTCATCTATAAACACAACCACAAACCGATCTAGATATGGTCTGAAGATCCAATTCATCAAATCCATGAAAATAGCAGGTGCATTAGTAAGTCCAAAAGACATAACTAAAAACTCATAATGTCCATACCTCGTTCGAAAAGCAGTCTTTGGCACGTCGGAGTCTTTAACTCGCAACTGATAGTAGCCTGATCTCAAATCTATCTTCGAGAACACTATAGCCCCTTTAAGTTAATCAAACAAATCATCAGTCAGTGGCGACAGATACTTATTCTTTATAGTCACCTTATTGAGCGGCCTATCAATGTACATTTTCATAGTTCCGTCCTTCTTTTTCACAAACAACACTGGTGCACCCCAAGGTGAGAAACTCGGTTGTGTGAACCTCTATCTATCAACTCTTGCAACTGAGCTCTCAATTCTTTTAATTTTGTAGGTGCCATTCTGTATTGCGCTATGGATATCGGAGTCATTTCAGGCATTAGCTCAATACCAAACTCTACCTCCCGAACAGGTGGCAAACCCGGTAATTCTTTAGGAAACACATCTCGACACTCACATACAACTAGTACTGATTCAATGTTTCTTTCAGCCACTTTACTATCAAGCACGTAGGAAAAATAAGTTTTACACCCTTTTCTGACATATTTCTGCAACAGCATCGAAGAAATCACTGCTGGTAATTCATTCAGATCATTAGATTCAATCTGAATAATCCTATCATTCTGGCACCGTAAATCAATGGTCTTCCTTTTACAGTTTACAACAGCATCATGCAAGGTCAACCAGTCCATACCCAAAATTATGTCGAACTCATCAAATTGAAATAGCATCAAATTAGCCAAAAAACACGAATCTCGAACCATCAAGGGGAAATTCTTACACACTCTGTCAACCATAACACACCGGCCTAAGGGTTTTGACACTCTAATTACAAACTCAATAGACTCAACAGGTAAAGTCTTACTGAATACTAATGTCTCACACACATAAGAATGAGTAGAACCAGGATCAATCAATGCAATTACATTAGTATCATAAAGAGTGAATGTACCAGGGATGACATCTGGGGACGAAGCCTCCTCTTGTACACAAATAGCATAGGCTCTGGTAGGTGCACGAGCCGCAGATTTAAATGTTGTATCTTTAACTCCTCTTGTACACAAATAGCAAAGGCAAGTTAAGTCCACATTTTATTAGGTCGTATGATATTATTGAGAGAATAGGGCCAGTGGTATATCGGTTTGCTTTACCGACAGAGTTAGAAAGGATTCATAATGTGTTTCATGGGTCGATATTGTGACGATATTGTTCTGATCCCTCACACGTGATTTCTCCGACAGAAGTTGAGATTCAACCTAATATGACTTATGAAGAAGAACCGATCAAAATCTTAGCTCGGGAAGTTAAACAATTGAGAAATAAAAGTATAGCCATAGTGAAAGTTTTATGGCAATGGCATGGGGTCGAAGAGGCTACGTGGGAACCCGAGGAAACTATGAGAAAACAATACCCAAATCTATTTTCTAGTAAGATTTTTTAGGACGAAAATCCCTAAAGAGGGGAGAGTTGTAACAGCCTGATTTTGGGTTTAGTTGGAACACTGGTTTCGGGACCACAATTTGATGTAGAAAAAATTATTTTTCTTATATTTTTATGGTCTACAGTTTTATGGAATGATTCTGTGAAAATTTCGCTAAAAACTTTTCACGTTTGAGCACTCAATTTAACAAAAAGGACTAAATTGCAAAAAGTGCAAAACTTGAGTTCTATATGCTAAAGGTGTTTATTTTCTATGAGATTTTAAATTAGACGTCCTTAGAAGGTAATTAGACCATTTGTTAAATTAGTGGAGAAAAATGAACATGAAGTAAGAGAATTTTTATGTTTCAAGTTATGGGCATTTTGGTCATTTGGTTAATAAATGAATTAATAAGCAAACTAAAGCAAAAATCTTGTCCATCTTCTTCTCCCATGGCCGAATATCTCTAAGGAATACTTAGCTAGGGTTTTTTCATCTTCCAAGCTTGATTGTAAGTCCATTCTTGCCCCGTTTTTAATGCTCTTTACATTTTTGAAGTCATTGTAACCCGATCTATCTATTTCTACCACTTATTTAATAATCAAAGTCTAAATTTTTACCCATGATATATATTTGTGTATTTTGATGTCTAATGGTAAAAAAATGAATGTTTGTTGTTAGATAAACAACTTTTGCTAAGTGATTTTCAGTAAAAACGTAAAAAAAAGACCTATTTGTAAAAGTTTTAAAAATAAGTAGTAAAAGTGAGATTAAATGGAAAATGTGGGCTGGTATCAGTATGAAAATGGTTCAGCTAAGCTTGGGTTTTGAAGAAATTGAATACATTTCTTTTTACGAGCCTAGTGACTAAATTATAAAAATGTTAAATATTAGGGGCAAAAATGTAATTTTTCCATAATATTATTTTTCTGACTGAATTGAACAATGTGAATAGTAAATGAGTTAAATTTGCAATTATAGATAAAGAGAAACAAGGTTTGGACCTAGATCGGGGAAAAAACAAAGTGTTTGACGATTAGGTCAAATTCTACTATTTTTGTACCTAGGTCAGTTCGTATGTAAATAATGCATTGTTATATTTATGTGTTAAATGCTTTAATATTGTATGAATTGTGATTGAATCTTTCAACGTATTCGAAAAAGTTTCGTCAAACGAGAATTCCCGGTTGAGCCTTAGGAATAGATAGGATACAAGTGACATGTCATTAGGAACCCATGTATTTTTGTGATCCGGGTGCTGGTCTTGTACGTCGTACTAGTGGGTGGGTAGTCCTACATATGTTATGGATACCTGATAGTTTGTGTGAGCAGCACTGTATAGCTACGTCCTGACTGGTAGCTTGTGTGAATAGGCCCTTAAATAGTTCGAAAACTAGCCTATATGTATTACGAGACATGAGGTAGTTTTGGCTACATAAATGACACTTACCCGCAAGATTTTTAAGTATCCAATAATATTCCAAGTGTTCAACGAGAATGCCAAAGTTGTGAAGGGATTGGTTATGATTCGAGTTGGTACAGGTATGTACGAAAAACTCATAAGTAATGAGCTCGGTATGTGATGAGCTCTCGATAAGGTTGTGATTGAGCAAATCTATGATTTTGGGATTTTAATAGCATTTATGTTAACTTACATTATGTTAATTGTTTGTTAAATGTGTGATTATGATGCTTATTATTTGCATAGGAACTTACTAAGCTATGTATCTTACTCCCTTTCTTTCCCTTGTCTTATAGTGTCACCAAGCTAGCTCGAGGATTGGAGACCGTCGGAGATCCACTCACACTATCAACAATTATTTTGGTACCAATGAACTCAACATCTTGAGTTACGACATGTATAGGGGACTTGGTCATTTTGTAATGTGCCATAATTGATTTCGCCAAATGTTTGGCTTATATTGGTTGAAAGTTCATTTTGAAATTGGCTACTATTGGTATAAGTAATTAATATGATGATTCCTTTGATGGATGTGAGAATTTACATGATTTGAGTTGATGAGTATGTGATGTTTGTGTATAATAGATGGTAGCATGTGAATGATGTGTTGATGTCTTGGTTGTGGCTGATTTGGTTGTATGTATATGCTTGGATTGGTGCTATGTTATGTTGTGTAGGTGTGTGCAGTCAAGGGTGGCAAAATGGCTTGGCAAATAGTCTTATTTTTGTCCACACAGGTAGACACACGGGCTTGTGTCTAGGCCGTGTATGACACACAGCTTGCCCCTACGGGCATGTGTCTAGGTCGTGTGTCCCTTGGACCCTAATTTTTGCAAAACAGAATGCCCAATATTGAGTACACAGGTAGAGATACGGTCATGTGTCTCATCCATGTGAGGGCCACAGCCTTGGACACGGGCGTGTGTCCTAGGCGTGTGAAGTTCGCACCTATTTAATGAAATATCATAAATTTTAAATCGACCACACGGCCTAGCACACGGGCATGCGACTTGGTCATGTGTCTTCAGTTTGTTTTTGGGTGACAAACAGAGAGTTACACGAGTTCAGCACACTGGCATGTGTGACCACACGGCCTACCACAAGGGCGTGTGACTCCTATTTAGGGAAAATTTTTCTAAGTTTTGTAAAACTTTCTCGAGTTGTTGGTTTAGTCCCAAACCACTTCTAAAGCGTGTTTCGAGCGTCATAGGCTCATATTAGGGAATTTATGATTGAACGTGAAAAGTTTTAATTTGGATGGAAATTTGTGGCTCAAAAATGTATGTTTGTTTGTGTGATAAGTCTGATAACGCATCGTACCCTGTTCTGACATTGAATGTGGGTAAGGGGTGTTACATTCTGACCTCACTGAAAATAGGCTGTTACAACTCTCCGCCCTTAGAAATTTTCGTCCTCGAAACTACTTACCAGAAAAGAGGTTAGGTTATTGCTTCCTCATGGTATCCTCAGGCTCCCAAGTAGCTTCCTCTAATCCATGTCGTTTCCAGAGGGCTTTTACCAGGGCCACCTTTTTATTTCTCAGCCCTTTCATCTCATAAGACAATATCTTAATCGGTTCCTCATTGTAAGTCATGTTAGGCTGAATCTCAACTTTTGTTGCAGTAATAACATGTGAAGGATCTGATTGATATCATCATAGCATGGATACATGAAACACATTATGAATTTTATCAAGCTCCGGTGGTAATGCTAACCGATATGCAACTGGCCCGATTCTTTAATGATCTCATATGGCCCGATAAACCGTGGACTCAGTTTTCCTTTATGGCCAAATCTGAGAACTTTCTTCCATGGTGACACTTTCAAGAATATTTTATCACTAACCTGAAATTCTATATCTTTTTTCTTTAAATCGCCATAAGACTTTTGGCGGTCGGGGCCGCTTTCAAACTGTCCTTAATCATCTTTACCTTTCTTTTGTTTCCTAGATCAAGTTGACTTCCTGTACCTTTTTCTCACTTAATTCTGTCCAATACAATGGGGTTCTGCATTTACGACCATATAGAGCCTCATACAGCGCCATTCTAATACTGGACTAATAACTATTATTGTAAGCAAATTCAATCAAAGGCAAATATTTTTCTCAGTTACCTCCAAATTCAAGTATACAACACCGAAGCATGTCTTCTAAAATCTGTATCACGCGTTCAAATTGTCTATCTATTTGAGGATGGAATGCAGTACTAAAGTGTAAACGACTGCCCAAAGATTCATGCAACTTACTCCAAAATCGAGATGTAAACCGAGGATCTTTATCTAAAATAATAGAGACAGGCACTCTATGCAATCTGACAATCTCAAAGACATACGTATAGGGATAAAGTGTGCCAACTTCATTAAACAATCGACAATTACCCAAACAACATATTTCTTTTTCGGTGATAAAGGTAATCCCATTACAAAATCCATGGTAACTCTTTCCCATTTCCATTCTGGTTGTAATTGGCTGCAATAATCCTTAAGGTACTTGGTGTTCAGCCTTCACTTGTTGACATATCAAACACTTAAATACAAATTTAAAAATATCCCAATTTCATTCCCAGCCACCAATATATCTTTTTCAAATCATTATACATTTTATTACTACCAGGATGTATAGACATGTAACCATTATATGCTTCATTCAAAATTTTCTGTATCAGCTCTAAACTTTTTGGTACACATACTCTGTCTCTGAATAATAAAAAACCATCGGTTCCGATCTAAAATTCTGAGTCAAGAATCGATTCACTTTGTATTCATTTCGCTTGTAACTTACCATCATTTTTCTGAGCTTTAGAGATTTGTTGCATAACGTTGGTCTAACTTTTAACTCAGCTATGAGTGAAACATCATCAAATAAACACAACTGGGTGTTCAAGCCTGTAAGGCAAACAAGGATTTTTGGCTAAAGGCATCTACCAATACATTATTTTTCCCCGGATGATAATCAATAACGAGATCATAATCTTTCAATAATTCCAACCAACTACGTTGTCTCAAATTTAGTTCTTTCTATGTCATTAAATACTTTAGACTTTTGTGATTTGCAAAGATGTGATATTTTTCACCAAAAAGATAATGCCGCCATATTTTTAATGCGAAAACAATAGTTGCTAATTCAAGATAGTGTACCGGGTAATTTCTTTCAGGCAGTTTTAGCTGCCTAGATGCATAAGCCACTACTTTACAATCTTGCATCAATACACATCCTAAACCATTCAACGAGGCATCGCTGTAAACTATAAATTCCTTACCAGATTCAGGTTGGACTAATACGGGCACTTTGGTCAATAAAGCTTTCAATCTATCAAAACTCTACTGGCATTTATTACTCCACTTGAATTTCACCTCTTTTTGCAACAATCGAGTTATCGAAGAAGCTATCATTGAGAACCCTTTAACAAATCTCCGATAATATACTTTTAGTCCCAGAAAACTTCTGAGTTCTGAAACATTCTTTTGTGGCTTCCACCTTACAATAGCTAAAATTTAGTTCGGGTCTACCTGAATACCCTCTGCAGATGCAACATGTCCAAGGAAACTAACTTCCCATAGTCAGAATTTACAATTACTGAATTTACCATACAACTGTTTCTCACGTAGAGTTCACAAAACAATTTTTAGATGTTCAGCATGCTCATTCACATCCTGAGAGTAAACCAAAATATCATCAATAAAAAAAACACGAACCTATCCAGGTATGGTCTAAAAATTATGTTCATTAAATCCATATATGCCGTCGAGGCATTTGTTAATCCGAATGGCATCACCAAAAACTCATAATGCCCATATTTGGTTTTGAAAGCTGTCTTCAGCACATCTGAATATTTTACACGTAGCTGATAGTAACCAGATCGTAAATCAATTTTCAAAAATACAGTGGCACCTCTTAATTGATCAAACAAGTCATCTATATGAGGCAACAAGTATTTATTCTTGACTATGACTTTATTAACTTGTCTGTAATCGATGCATAATTCCAATGATCCATCTTTCTTCTTTACAAACAATACTAGTGCACCCCATGGTGAAAAGCTGGGTCGAGCAAATCCTCTATCAATCAACTCTTGCAACTGTACCTTCAACTCTTTCAATTTAGCAAGGGCCATTCTATAAGGTGCTACAGATATCGGCGTCGTCCCTGGCACAAGGTCAATGGAAAATTCCACCTCTCTAGCTAGAGGTAAACCAAGTAGTTCTTTTGGAAATACCTCATGAAACTCACAAACAACCGGCATTGACTGGATTTTCAAATCTGACACTTTGGTGCCCAGTACAATAGCCAGGTAAGCTTCATACCCGTTTTTAATATATCTTTGTGAAGTTTCTCAATTCAACCCGGAGTAACTTACCATTATGACACTTCAATACAATGTATTTATGCTTACAATTTACCACTGCATCATGTTAGGTTAACCAATCCATTCCCAATATTACATCAAGTTCATTAAAGGTTAACAATATCAAATTAGTCGAAAAACAATAACCCTCTATCATCAATGGGAAATTTACAAACTTTATCCACCATAACATGTTAACCCTAAGGGTTTGAAACTTTAACCAAAAATTCGATGAATTCAACAATCATATTTTTATCAGATAAAAATTTTGTGCATATATATGAGTACGTGGAACCAGGATCAATCAAAGAAATAATATCAGTATCAAGCAGAGAGAATGTACTAGTGATAACATCTTGTGCCAAAGCATCTTCCCTTACACGTATTGCATAGGTTCTTGCCGGAGCTTGAGCCTCAGATTTAATTGTTAAATCCTTTGCAGTACAACGACTACCACCAACATTTCCAGAGTACCGTGGTGGTCTACCCCTAGAGGAGGAATTACTCGGTTTCGGGGTCTGTTCAACGTCTTTCTCAACCCTTTTCGGGCAATCTTTAAGAAAATGGTTGAGAGCACTACACTTGAAGTAAACCCACTTCTCATTTGACACTCTCCAAATTGCAATTTATTACAGATATTGCATCGTGGTTGGGGGTTTCCAACGCTCCTAACACTGGTGTTTAAGGGAGACGAAGACCTTGGGTTGGTGCATTTAGAGCTTCGTTCCTTTCCCGAATTTTCCTTTGAGGTAGCAAAATGCTCATGATAATTCTTTTATTTCTTTGAAGTAGATAATTGTGCCTTGCTTACAAATCTTTTACTTAAAACATGAGCTTCCCTTTTTTGCTTGCTTCTTTTCTTTGCTTAATTCCTCAGCCTTGTATGCCCGCTCAGTCAACACTGTGAATTCTCTTAATTCCAAAATTCTAATTAACAGCTTGATATCTTCGTTTAGCCCTTCTTCAAATTGTTTGTGTAACACCCCTTACCCGTACCCGAGGCCGGGATAGGATACGAGGCGTTACCGGAATAACATACAAACATTAAACTAAAATACGGGCCATAAAATTTCATTCATATTTCAAAACGTTCATTCACTTACACATAGTCCCTTATTTGAGTCTACGAAGCCCAAAACATACTTTAGAAAGGGTTCCGGACTAAACTGAGAACTTACGAAAATCTTGAAAATTTCATGCTTTAAGGCACCACACGCCCGTGTCCCAAAGCCGTGTTCCATATGCGGCTGAGACACATGGTCATGTTTCTGCCTGTGTGGAATATACCTAGGCCATTTTCCAAGCTTTGGTCAACCTTAATCTCTTACACACTTATACAAAATCAAAAGCATATAACATGGTATTCATTTAATGTTTAAATATTCTCAATTAAACCACAAACATAGCATTTGTATGTCATCATACATGTGTATCTCATACTCATTTTACCTTGTTTATTATAGTACCACTTATACATTTATACCAAAATTATCATCTTACCAAATATCTTCAGCTTAATCATCAAGCATTCATATTTAAAACTAGATCATATCTTTATAAAATACCACAATTCAGATGCGCAAAATAACATGTTTGCCTGAAACATTTTAATTCAACTCCATACCCAACAAGCATTACATTGAGACTAGTCATATATATATACATGTCATGATACATATCATTCTCTTTCTGTTTTCTTAAAAACACATATCATTTATTTCATTATATCAATATTTCACATACCATAGTTTCCATGTATTCCACATATATTTATTTTCCTCCTCCTCCTCTCGATTCCACATCCTTAATGTATATAGCATTCTTGTAAGTACGATTTCACAATTTACTAATAAATGCTCACATTAAACTGTCCACACGAGTCATAGTCACTTACTTATTTATAATTCGAGATACAGAGCTCCAAATTAAGATCTGTAAATTTCCACTAAAACTAGACTCAAATATATTTCTACCATAAAATTTTCATAATTTTTGGTTCAGCCAATTAGTACAGTTTATTCATTAAAATTTCCCCTGTTTCACTTTTTGACAGTTCTGACCTCTCTTCACTAAAAATTAATTATCTCACAGTACAGAACTTGGATAATGTTCTTGTTGATTTATCTTGAAAATAGACTCGTTAGGGATTTTATAAAATAAGTTTAATCCTCTAATTATTTTTATCCAAATTTTTTTGATTTTCCAAAGTCAGAACAGGGGATCACGTAATCATTCTGAACCAGTCTCAAAAAAACATAAATATCTCAAAATATAGAACTCCTTTTCTTGCTCTGTTTCTTTTATATGAAAATAGACGCATTAAGCTTTAATTTGAAATCTCATTCAGTCTCTGATGCAATTTCTTCTATTTTTGGTGATTTTTCAAAATCACATCACTGCTACTGTCCGAAACAGTTTTATTGCTAATTCACTCTTTCACACTTTCTTTGTATTAACCTCATTTTAACATACATATCACAAATCATTTTCACCATGAAATCATCCTCATGTATAACTTACCTATTTATAACCTTACCACATCCTGGTCACTTAATGAACACATCATTCACAAAACAAGTTCCTGCATTTATTCATCACAAAGCTTACAAAGCAATACATAGAGAGTCTCCCGTTGAACACTTCGGATCTATCCTCGATACTCGGTGGTTTCAGGACATAGCTCCACCCATCATATAGTTCGGCTCTCTTGTACACATGGTGAACACTCAGTACCACCCATGTGACCTAGCCAATTTATCTCGTAGCTCTCTTGTCTACATGGTGTCCTTCACCTAGAACCACACATGCGACCTAGCTACATATATCCCGTGGCTCTCTTGTCTACATGGTGTACACATAGTATCACCCATGCGACCTAGCTACATAATAATGTCTTGTAGCTCTCTTGTACACATGATGTGCACCCAGCACCATACATGTGACCTAGCTACATACTATCTGTATCATCCAATCTTTCCGAAGGTTCAACCGGGATTTCTCTCTCTTTTCCAACAATTTCACTAATCAAGTAATTATCCACAAACATATTTCCAATATTATTATAAAATATCATAATACAAGTAATATTGATGTATTACTTACATATAAACATACATCTCATTTAATATCAAGGCAATAACATTAAATTACACATTGCCTTATTAAAAATCATATGAACTTACAATTTCCCATAATATCCATAATCATAGAAATCACATTTATGTATGATAATTCAATGCACTTCATGTACCATAGACATATTTTTAAATCAATTCATAAACTTGGCACCATAATCATTTAATTTAACAAAATTCAATTAATTCACTAAATTTAACTTTCAAATATAAATTACAGCATTATTGCTGTATTATTATTATACCAACTTACATACTTTCAACACCTCGAAAATTATAATAAATATATCAATTTTACATTGAAACATGGATAAATTAATGCTTATTATACATATGAACTTACCTCGATATTAAAACGACCATTTTACCAACTTTCCCAATTTTTAATTTCTCTCTCATTCTAGGTTCAAATCTCGTTTTCTGGGATCTAAAACATAATAATTTACATATTTAATTAATGTACTATTCAAAACAGCCCTTAACTCAAACTTTGGAATAATTACAATTTTGCCCCTAAACTTTTGCATATTTACACTTTTTCCCCTAGGCTCCGGAATTAAACTTGATCCCTTATTCTTATGTTTTATGACATGATGATCACTTTTCCCTTCTATGGAAACATCAAATTCTCACTCTATACTTATGACTATTAGGTATTTTTACCGATTAAACCCTTTTACTCGTTTTCACTCAAAACCGAGTAGCACAAGTTGTCTAACATAATTTAAAACCTCATATTCTATCATAAAAAAGAAAAATAAACACATTACACCTATGGGTATTTTTCCAAATATGAACCCTAGCTTAAATTATTGCTAGAATAAGCTTAATTAAATTACCGGGATTCCGAAAACGTAAATAACTTGAAAAACGGGGTTAGAACGGACGTGCTATTGAGCTTGGAAAGCTTGAAAACCCTAGCCATGGCTTCCCCCATGCTAATTTCGGCCTCCATGAAAAAGATGAATCAATTTTGGCTTTATTTTCCCTTTTTATTTCTTTTAATTGCCGGATGACCAAAATGCCCTTCCTTACTAAACTTTCAAAAATTCCATCCAAGTCCAATTTTTTCCCATCACTTAGAAATTGGTCAAATTTGTATTTAAGACCTCCTAATTAATATTTCAAAGCAATTTCATACCAGAAACTTCTAGAATGCAGGTTTTGCAACTTATTCAATTTACTCCCTAACTTCAAATTGAGCACTTTATGCATAGAATTTCTTCACGAAATTTTCACAAAATCATCCAATCATATCATAGACCTCAAAATAATCATAAAATAATTATTTCTATCTCAAATTTTGTGGTCGCGAAACCTCTGTTCCAACTAGACCCAATTTTGGGCTATTACAGTTTGCACATTTCGGCTTCAGTCTGAACCCATTCACTATCATACTTGCTCAATCTAACAAATTCCTGTTCATAGTCAGACACTATCATATTTTCATTCATACTTACACACTGTCATATTCCCCTGTTTGAGCTCTAAAAATTCCTTCTTTTTCTGGTCTAGGAATCTCTGACTAATATACTTCTTTTTAAACTCCGTTTTGAAAAATTCCCATGTAATATTTTCCCTAGGTACCACAGAAGATATGATTTTCCACCAATGATAGGCCGTGTCTTTCAACAAAGATACTGCACATTTCAGACATTCGGCTGGTGTACATGATAACTCATCTAGAACCCGAATAGTATTTTTCAGCTAGAACTCAGCCCTCTTTAGATCATCATTGGCCATAGCCCTAAATTCTTCAGCCCCATGTTTTCTAATTTTGTCTACCAGAGCCTTACCAATCTAACAAATCTAGCATCTTGTGGCGTTTCATCATTTTGTGAAGCAGTTGGGGTAGGTCATTGAGCAGCAGGATTTGTTCTCATATATTCACTAAACCATTCGTCCATCAATTCAAGGAAGGCTACTTTTGTCACCTCACTTCGGCCCTCAAATATGGGCCTTCTACTACCACTAGATGCAGCTTGCTACATGTTAGCTTGAACAATGCTCTCAACTTCCTCAGCCTCGGCTCTAGCTTGGTTGGAAGACATTACTATATGAAAATACATTTAAAAGTGGTCAGGAGATATCGCACTATCATAATTTATATAATGGCATGTATAGCTAGACTTGTAATTACTAAGTTAGTCCAAGAATGTGCTAAACCGTAGCTCTGATACCACTAAATGTAATACCCCTTACTCGCATCCATCATCGAAATAGGGTTTCAGACTATTACCGAAACATTCAGAACATTTTTCAATTAATTTACATAAATTACGATTCATTTTCTGAGATCATACATATCGTTCCATATATGGACCCTCAAGGCCCAAAATGTGTGTTGTAATCAAACTGAGACTAAATTGGGAACTCAGGGAATTTTTTACGAAATTTTAAAATTTTTCCTAGGTCCAGGGCTCACACGCCCGTGTGGTTTAAGGACACGCCCATGTGGTCAGGCCGTGTACTACACATGCTCGTTTCCCTAACCCATGTAAGCCTTTGACTTTTAAAGCATGAAGAAATTGAAGGCACACGACCAAGTCACACACCCGTGTCCTAGGCCGTGTGGAGAATTTCTATTTTCAAAATTTAGGTGCGGTTTTCACACGATCATGTAACACGCCCGTGTTCAAGGCCGTGTCAACCACATGGTTGAGACAGACGTCCATGTCTCTGCTCGAGTGCCCAATTCTGAGCATTCTATTTCTCATTTTCAAGATGCAGGGGACACATGGCCAGACCACATGCCCATGGACAGGCCGTGTGTCACATATGGCCAAGAAACACGCTGTGTGCCTGCCCGTGTGGACAAAAACAAGCCATTTCCTAGCCTCATTTGTCACCCAAATTTACCATGTTCCTGCACTAAAACATACCAAATACAATCAACCATTTCAAGCATCCATCTCAAACAAATTCCATCACTTACAAGGCATACCACTAAATGCATATCTTTTCATAATTTTACCTTGGTTTAATCCATATATTAGACATATAAAAACAACTACTTAATATATATAAAGCTAGCATAGCATGAGATTACAAGTATATCGAACAACCATTACTGCCATTCCAATGGCTAGATTACAATCATCACCATCAAGCCAAATTGGCCAATTAAGCTTATAAATGCCATTATACCAAAATGAGATTTCTATTTATACAAAATGAGATAGTGGATAGTGTGATGACTGCTCCGACGACTTCTAACCTTCGCGAGCTTTGAGCACTATAAGACAGGGAAAAATAAACGGAGCAAGCATTTTATGCTTAGTAAGTCTGTATAACGAAAAATAAACTTACCGGTCTTATTTATTAACACAAGCACACATAAATATGTAATTCATCAATTTTGGGTAAGTTACCTAAACACATACATTTATTCAAACAAGTTAGTCACATAATCTCATATGGATATCAAGTAAACGTATAGATGAGCTCATCACATTACAAGTTCATAAAATTTTCACCTTCCTTGTTTTAAGATTCTTTTTCCATTAAACTATTAAATGTCGATGGACATCTGGTTAGTATACTCAAAAGTACCTCTTTGGGCACAAACTTAACAAGCACACTCTTAAGCCACATATTATGTTATAGGATTACCAGTCCAGGCTAAATCCTTTTTAGGACATATGCTCTAAGAGCTTAATTTGGATTGCCCGTCCGGGCTAAATCCAATCTATAGCATTGGCTCAAGCGGCTTATATTAGGATTACTCGTCCAGGCTAAATCCTTTTTACAACATGTGGAATATTATTCTCGTTCAAGCATGTCACCTTAATCCATCAAATTTCAACGTTCAACCTAAACATGTAATTTGTCCACATTTCACAACTTATGATTATTTCATAATGTATGTTACCTCATTCACATCAACATACAATTAAATTCAACCATTTAACATACATAGTTAAGTTACACAAACTTACCTGGAAAATGGTTCGTTTTTTAATTTCAACTAATCCGAAACCTTTTGCTTTCATCGATCTAGTTCCGTAGTTGGTCTTTCCGGATCTATATGGATAAATTTGACTATTAGTCTATCACATTTCATAACATTTGCATTCTATTGCATACTAGGCAAAATTACCATTTTGCCCCTATCCTTTTCAAAATTTTGATTTGTCCCTAGGCTCGGAAAATGAAATTCATTAAATTTAAACCTTTTCCAAGCCTAGCCAAAATTTATAAACAACATTTACAGCACACATTTTTCACAAATTTAAACTTTACCATTTTTCATTTTAGCCCTAAATCAAGTTTTCATCAAAAATTTTTGTAAAAGTTATTTATCTATGAACAAACTTTTATTTTCTACCATAAATTTCTAATTATCATCCATGACCCAAATTTCATTCCTTGATAACTTTTCAAATTAATCCCCTAAATAGAGAGATAGACTATCCCGATTTTAAAAATATAAAAATCATTAAAAACGGGACTTGATTTCATACCTTTTCAAGCTTGGTAAGTTGTCTTCCTCTTCCTAGGGTTTCCATGGAAATTTTGGGGAAGATGATTGAAATTAGTTGAATATTGCTTTTTATTTAATTATCATTTTTTAATTTTAGTGATTTCCAATTTAGTCCCTTCCTTTTCTAATTTTTCCATAGAAAGTCATTAAAATATCTACTAACTACCCTTCGATGGTCTAATTACCATATAAGGACCTTAAGTTTTGAATTCTATAGCTATTTGATACCTATAGCTACTAGAATCTAACTTTAGCATTTTATGCAATTTAGTCCTTTACCTAATTAACCACACAATGGATAAAATTTTCGTATCAAAATTTTCATGTGACCTTCCTATCATGGTGCCACCTATAAAATAAAATAAAATAATTTTTATTTTTAACTCAGATTTATGGTCCAAACCACTGTTCCAACCTCACTGAAATTAGGTTGTTACAATAGTACAACTTAAACACATCCCTCAACTATAAGACACAATATCAAATCCCACATTATATGGGAGAGTGTTGGAATGCATTCAATGTTGTAGGATCAGGGCATCTTCTTTGAAGAAATCACAAATGTGGGAAATTTGAAAGTATGAAGGCCCTCGCACTACTACTACGACACAGTTGACTAAAGATCACTTTACATCCCAAATTTTAGCTTGAAAGAATGTGAAATTATGTCAAAGATGAGTAAATACTCCAATGGTTAAACGAAAATAAGGAAAAAGGTAATTAGATCAAGGTCGCAAGTTTGAATCCCTTCCTTTGTAAAATAACTTAATTTTGCTTAAATTTTTCCTTTCCCCCCCTTTTTCTTTGTTGCCCATACCTTTTAAATGTAGGTATAATATCATTTTATTTTTAGCTTTAGCATTATTTTTCAACCCTAGCCACCCCTTCCTCTTCCTCTCATATTTTTCTCTTCAATTTTCCTCTTATTCTCTAGTATGCCGCTGCCCAAAAACCCATGCTCTACTACTGATATTTTCTTCTTCAATGGTGAATTTTTGCATCATTATCCTCCTCTCCTTGCTGCCATTTTATCATAATTCTTCCAACCCTAGATCTAATATTTTTAACAGTCATATCAACCTCCATTGCCGCTCCTTTCTTCTTGCCAAAGTGTATTTTTTCTTTCATTTTCTTAACAAACTTCTCAATAAAAGACCACTTTTCTAGATCTATAATTTTAAAGGTTTTTAAGGATTTAAATGATTAATTTCTAGCTTTTAAACATATATTCAATAAGCCTAAAGATAGCCCCAATTTTGGCCGCCAAAGGTGGTGGTGTGTCGATCCTAAACCCTTCAATAGGGTTCGTTATTTTTATTATTTTTATCTCTTATTTCTCGAAAGACTTCAATCTACTTAAACCCTTCCTAATCATCCTTTGACCATGTGTGACTTAGGGAAACTCGATATTGATCGCTCGTCAACTCAGATTTCACAATCGAGAAGTATAAGTGCAGTTGATTGAATGTTAATGCGTAGATCCGATTTGTTTTCTAGGGAACATGTTAAATAACGAAACCAAGGTTTTAAATGGTTGTTTAGATACTGAATATTTAGTAGTTTTCGATGTTAGGCACTGATTTAAATGCTCTGGATCAACAGTGAAGTTGTTAGATGTTCGTACACACATGTTGCATCAAATTAGTGTAAGTAGCATAGTCAATTTGAATCTGAATTTTTTTATGGTAATGCTAATTTGATTGACCCTTAAAAGTGTCTTATGAGGCTATTTTAACAACACCATAACTCGATAAAATTTTTATTTTAATTTAGATTCGATTTAAGGTCTTGAGGATAAAATTATGTAATTATTTTCTCGAAATAGAACCATGGAAATCTTGGTTGGAAATTTTATATTAATTACCTATCTCATTATATATATGTTTTATAATTGTTTATAATATTTTTATTATGTAATTTTATAATTGTGATATTATATGAGATGATCAATAGTTGATCGTTTAAAAATAATAAGTGTGGTAATCTGAAAAAACATGTGTTGTATGGTTTCATTCACTTCTTTAGGTTATTCGATAACTGTGAGAAGTGTGGTAATGAGAAGGTGCATGTCTAGGATTGGCTCTGGATAGGAAGGCTTGGTTTATAAGAGGTCAAATTCCACTCACCTCCCTTTCCTAGGACCCTACTGGTGCACGGTTCATATTCACTTCTTTGGTTTTCCCTTAAAATAAAAACTGTGGAGAGTCAAAATTATTTTTTTATGATTGATTGATTCCTGTGAATGAATGTGAATATTATAAAATTGTCATAGCATGCCATGCATATATTGGAAGCATGTCATTTATATTAGGTAAGAATACCACTAGGACTATTATATGATCATTCTTGAAATTTAGGAAAAAACCTTGCATGCTTTTAAAATATTGAGTGAGAGAAGGTCTTTGAACAAGATCTGTGGCTTCAATTAATGGTCCCTAAGTGATAGCATGATAAAGTTTCGAGTCGTTTCCTACCCTAGTTGCACCCTAAGGTAAACTTTTTCATGTGGGTTCACTAGATGGAATTTCCTTTTAAATACAACTAGTCATGTGTGACTTTTAGAGAGATTGCCTCAAGATGTGTAACAGCCCAATTTCAGTGATATCGGAACAATGGTCTCAGGACCACAAATCCGAGCCAAAAAATTAAATTTATTTTTATTTTATTATATGATCCATATTATAATAGAAATTTCGTGTGAAAATTTTGAAAAGAAATTTTACCGATTATGTGCTTAATTACGAAAAGGCCCAAATCGCATAAAATGCAAAAGTTAGATTCTAGTAGCTAGAAGGATCAAATAACTATGGAATTCAAACTTAAGGTCCTTATATGGTAATTAGACCATTAATAAAAAGTATATAGATATTTTTAGATGATTCATCCATGGAAATTAGAAAAAGGCTAGGGACTAAATTGAAAAGTGAAAAATTAATTAATTAAAAAGATGAAAAGAAAATAAAAATCACATTTTCTCATCTTCTTCCCCAAAATAAACATGGAAACCCTAGGAGAGAGAGAGAAGAGGCTTCCATGACCAAATTGGGTAAGTTTCCTTGTCCTGTTTTAGTAATTTTGATATTTTTGAATCAGGATAGCTTAATCTCTCCATTTGAGGGATTAATATGAAAAGTTGTCAAAGTATGAAAATGGGTCATGGATGTATATGCTGGAAATTAGAAATTTATGGTAGAAAATAAAGATTATTGATAGATAAACAACTTTTACAAAGTGATTTTTGATGAAACATGATTTAGGGACTAAAATGACAAGTTGTAAAATTTGATGAAAATTATGAAATTTTATGAATACATGTGCTATAAAATTTGTAATGGGGCTTTGGTTAGGCTTGGAATATGGAGAAATTTGCACAATTTCATTTTCCAACCGAGGGACGAAAATAGAATTTATGGAAAACTAAGGGGCAAAATAGTTGTAACACCCCCAGCCCGTGTCTGTCGCCGGATTAGGGTTAAGAGGCATTATTGAACAATTTATAGTTCATATAAACATGCACTATATATATATTACAAATTAGAATTTTAATTGCATCATAGCCTACAATTTAATTAAATATTAAGTCTAAATTAATTATGTCATTCACAATACAGTTCAAATAACTAACTAAAACTTACCAATAATATACCATTAGGAACTGAAACTTTCTTATTCATATTTATTGATTTCGGTTAACAACAAACTACATAATCAAACCTATTCTTTTTTTTCTTCACTCATTAATCACATGCCAAATACATCTCATTTAAATGACATATATTTTAATTTGCTAAAGCGTTAGGTGATATAACATAATACACTTTCATTATTATTTAATAACCGATACATATGATCAATACCAATATATATATTCAATAGATTTTGTACCAGCATATATCTTTACCACATTATGACCCAAGGCATATTAATATATTCAAGAACCAAATTACCAGTCAAGTAACTACCTTATTTTATTTTTAGCATATGACCAAATATATTTAATAACTAAATTTAATTATTCAAGTTCAACTTCACATAAATATCTAAACTTAGATTGAACCATATTCAAATTATCCAGTTATTCCATATATATTTATATATATATACTTATAAAAGACAATGCATTCATACCATTTGCAAGGTCATTAATCAACATTCAATACTCAAACACATATTATAATTGCCTCTCATCCATAGCACATAGCATAAAAATCAAAATGAGTTCAGCCCATAATTTAATCAAAATCAAACTCAAGCAAAATAATTAAGCCATTTTTAATGCATGAAACAACTACTACAAACACCATCTATTCATAATACTTTTACTTTAACTAAAATGAATTTAACCTACAATCAAGCATAATCGAATTATCAAAAACAAGCTTACTAAACATTATTATCGGGCCACATAGGACCAAGCCTAAGCATAATTAACTAATTCACATATGCATACTTTATCTTAATATAAACACATCCAAACTAATTTAACATACTTATGATCGATTCTACCATACCACATACAAGGTCATGAACCAAAATTAATATACAATCACATAGCACAATTTATAATTATCCATAGCATACGACATTTTAACCAAAATAGACTTAAACCATAACTAAATCGAAGCCAAAACCAAGCAAGGTAATTAAGCCATTTTCGCATGGCTAATATACAAACATTTTCAAAATAACTAACCCTGAAGCCAGTCTATACATGCCATAATTTAAGTTTAGCTTATAAGGTACCAAAACAGTAGATAGTGTGATGAACTTGGCTGATAATCCTCAAGCTTGTAGCTTAACTCCAAAATCTATAAAACAGAGTAAACATAACACACAGAGTAAGCTATCAAAGCTTAGTAAGTCATAACCAAAAGAGTAACCTAATAATATCATCAATTTAATTAATTAAATCAAAGTATTTTATCAATATAAATATACATCCAATCATATAAATTTCATATGATACAATTAAATATTCATTCATAAAAGTCACTTTGATTGAATGCTCACCTAGCCAAGTGAACTTATTATCATTAAAATTCCAAAGCTAAAAGACCATTATTAACCTAGTTTACATACATATAAATGCACAAGCTCATATATTACAAAATAATTTCATACACATATATTAGACTTGTAACCGAATACATATAATCATACATACTATTAATTTAAACTCATTCCATTATTACTCACATGGCCAAATATACTTATCTATCCCACATATAATTTTCAATTGCATTACACACAGTTTTTAGTAAGTACCAAATTATTCACTTACCATATTTTAAGTAACCAACAAACCAATTCGTACCTGGCCATCTGACCTGTTTTACATGTTCGAACATAACTTATCGTTGCCTGATAAACCATTAGGAATTGGATAGGAAACTTGAATAATCACACAAATCGTACAATGCCAACTTCCTAGACGTGGTCTTACATGTAGTCACATATCGATGTCGTTGTCCCAGACAAGGTCTTACTCGTAAACACATATCGGAATCACATATCGATGCCATGGTCTTACTCGCACACATATATCAAAATCCTATGTCATGACATATGTATCCTAACTATTCCTAAGGTTCATATGGGGCTCTCGAACGACGTAACTCAGTCAAAATGAATTCTAAAATGTAGTAATCAAGCTTTTTCATATTTAGTCATAACCAATATAAATTCTGAAATTTCATAACAGCATATAAATTTAACATTTAACTACCATTAAACACATCTATTTTTTTATAAACTTACCTCGAACGATGTAAAATGGAACGGAACAGCTATTCGACAACTTTCGTTTTTCCCCAATCCAAATCTGATTTCTTTGGTTCTTGATCTTGAATCAAGCTTGGAAGGTCGCCGAACCTTTTGAAACCTTATTCTTTTCTTTCTTATTTAACTATTCGGTCATGGAAGAAAAAAATATAAACTATGGCTTGTTTATTTATATTTTATTATATACATATTATTATATATTTTACCATTATAACCTTAAGAAATTTAATTAGAAAACATATATAACATGCCCATTACTGTCCACCTATAAAACCAATGGTTTATTTACACTATAAATGCCTCCACTAATAAAGACAACAACAAATTAGCACTTTCACATTTAACCACCATCTTTTCCTTTTATGCGATTAAGTCCTTTTATTTAATCGGACACGCAAATGATAAAATTAAATCACGAAAATTTCACAGATATTAATTCACACATAATAAACACAGAAAATAATTTTTAAATATTTTTTTGACTCAAATTCGTGGTCCCAAAACTACCATTCCGATTAGGGTCTAAATCGGGTTGTTACAACTTTCCCCCTTAGGGATTTTCGTCCTCGAAAAATTTACCAGTGAATAGGTTTGGATAATATTCCCTCATTGCAACTTCTAGCTCCCACGTTGCTTCCTCAACTCCATGTTTATGCCACAGTACTTTAACCAACGGAATTTTCTTATTTCGTAACTCTTTAATTTCACGAGCCAGGATGCGAATCGGTTCTTCTTCGTACGTCATATCGGGCTTAATCTCAATCTCAGACGAACTAATCACATGTGAAGGATCAAATCGATATCTATGAAGCACTAAAACATGGAATACGTTATGAATCTTTTCTACCTGGGTGGTAACAACAATCTATAAATAACTTGTTCGATGCATTCTATTACCTCATACGACCCAATAAACCTCGGGCTCAATTTGCCTTTGCTACCAAATCTGAGTATCTTTTTCCATGCTGAGACTTTCAAAAAGACTTTATCTCTGATCTGAAACTCTATATCTTTACGTTTTAAGTTCGCATACGATTTCAAACGGTCTGATGCTGCTTTTAGACTTTCACGAATCACTTTCACCTTCTGTTCAGTTTCTCTGATCAAGTTAACCCTGTGTATCTTATTTTCACTGAGCTCAGTCCAATACAATGGTGTACGACATTTACGGCCATACAAAGCCTCATAAGGTGCCATTTTGATACCCGATTGAGAGTTGTTATTATACGCAAATTCAATCAAAGGTAGGTATCATTCCTACGTACCTTCAAACTCGAGAATGCAACATCTCAACATATCCTCAAGTGTAACAGTCCGGTTTTGACCCTAGTCAGAATAGTGGTTTTGGGACCACATATTCGATTTGGAAAAATATTTAATATTATTTTTCGTGTCTTTTATAAATGAATTGACATGTTTGAAAGTCTCGCGTGAAAATTTAACTGTTTGTGTGCTTAATTTGCAAAAAGGACCAAATTGCGTAAAATGTAAAAGCTGTGTGCTAGATGTTAAAGTGTCTATTTGAGTTGGCTTTCTAAAGTAAGGGTCCTTATGTTGTTGTTTGTCCATTGGGAATGTTAATGGACTAAAACAACCATTCATTAAAAGGTTTTAAATTGTTTATAAAAGGGCAAAATGGAAAAATGTTTATTAAGTAATTAAAATAAAACAAAATCATGAAATTAGCCTTTTGTTCATGCTATTCCATCGAAAATACAAAGAAAACGAAAAGAGAAAGCTCACTTAGGGTTCGACACTTTGAATTGGTGAATTAGGTATGTGTTTTGCTCGGTTTTTGATAATTTCTATGTTTTTGTAATCGTTACTTCGTATACTATCGAACCCATTCTTCAATTTATGATTTTGGTGATGATTTTGAATTGTGCCATTGATAAAAATGTGAGCTTTGTGATGTTAGTTGATAAATTATGGAAGCTTGATGTTGGGTTTAAATGTTTTGTTTTTGGATTTTTTATGAAATTGAGTAAATTGGGCTAAATTGTGAAAATATTATTTTGAGGGACTAAAATGTGAAATAAATGAAATGTGTAGACTAGTATGAGTACTAGGAAAATTCGGCTAAGCTTGTGTATATGCAAATTATGTGTATTTTGTGATTTTTTGAAATAGGGACTAAAGTGTCGAATGTGAAAATGTGAGGGCTAGCTTGCAAAATGCCGTAATTGTGTACATATGGATTGTTTTGAATAATTTGGTGATAAAAGGGTTAATTTTGAATATATTTAGATTAAGAAAAGAGGAATTCAGACTTAGACCGAGGGAAATCGAAGATTGTAGAATAAATAGTCCAAGTCGACAAATTCTGAGTACGAGGTAAGTTCGTACTTAAAATATGCTGTTAAGTAAGTTTTGATGCCTTTATTATACATGGGTTGTATATAATTGAATTGGATGATATAATGATGTATTGAAAGCATTGGCACTAAGTGTGCGATTTAAACTAGCTTTGGTTATTAAATACACTAAGTGTACGATACCGATTTAGTTTCGGCTAGTTGAGATGGCACTAAGTGCGCGAAATCATTTTAACTTTGGCTAACCTTTACAACACTAAGTGTGTGGATGTTAAATTATGAATAATTTACGCAAAGTCTTGAAATACTCAAACAAGAGGTGAGAATGAAAGTGAGTAAGTATGGGAAGAACCAGGTATGTATGATACATTTGTGGTACATGATATTATCCAGGTGAAGTTCATTGAATTGTTCTGAACATATGGATTGGGTTGGTATAGGTTAGATAGATGATTGAGAATTTGTAAATATTTATGTGTTGATGTTTTAGGTTTTATATACTATTGATGAATATAGTACAACCTTACTAAGCTTTTGAAAGCTTACTTTGTGTGTGTTTGCATTGTTTTATAGATATCGAAGCTACTACAAGCTTGAGGACCATCAAGGATCATCACCATATTATCGAACTCATTTTGGTACCTTGAAAGTGTAATTATTTTTAAGTATGGCATGTATAGGCTAGAATGTCTATTTATTTAAACTTTGATATGCATATATGTTATGCCATGAGAGTTGGCTAGCAAATGGTATGTTTGTGCTTAGTTTTGGTAAATGAATTTTGATGTCAGATTGTGTATTGTTGTAATGGTTATATGGCCTTGTATGTGGTGGTCATTTTGAAATATGCCAAGTTGAGGAAATGGTAAGTTTAAGCATGAGTTAAAAGGTGTCATAAGTGAGTTATGAAATAGGCAATTTTGGCATGTTGTTGTAATAAGATTTTTAATGAGTTTTGGTATGGATTTGAATAGGTTACAGAATGATGATGACTTAGTTATAATGAAACATGTTTCGAACATGGAATTGGCTAAATATTTTGGTATAAATTTCGTTTAATATTGCTTGTAGGAATGACTTAAAAAGATGTGGCAAGTTGGCTTAAACCAAGCCTACATTGTGCACGGTCAGGGAACACGAGCGTGCCTTGTGGCCATGTATGCAAAGTAGTAACCTCTTAAGATCGCACGGTTAAGACACATGGGCGTGTCATATGGCCATGTGCTTAAGTCCATAACCAGCTAAGTATCACTCTGCCGTGTATGTTGGCCATGTGTAAAAGTCAATATATATACTCTGTTATGGCACGGCTGGATCACATGGGCGTGTCTGGTGCCCGTGTAAGGTACACGGCCTGGTCACACGAGCGTGTGACCTCAACAAAATTGGAAATTTTTTTCTAAGTTCTGAAAATTCTGAATGTGTTCGGTTTAGTCTCAACCTCTTCTAAAAGTATGTCTTAGGTCTTAGAGACCTCCATCAGAGATGAATTGTTGTTTTGCTTATGCATTAATATTATATGATATATGTGTTTCTGTATTGATCTGTAAGGTTCTGTCTGTATGGTAAGGCCCCTTACCTATTCAGGCGACGGTTACGGGACAGGGGTGTTACTTTTTATTGGTATCAGAGCTATGATTTAGTTTGTTCTAGGATTATCATAGCATATCTGAGTCTAACTATACATGCCATATTTATGAACTGCGATAGTGTGATGAATCCTGACATTGAAATATGCTTTTATATAGCAAATGGATCCCGATAGAGCTGTAGCTGACGATGTTGAAAGTAATGCGCCTTCTCCCGCGCAAGGGACAGTACAAGCTAATTCTCGACCGGCTACGAGTAGTCGTGATGGTGAGGCTAAACAAGCCTTCTATCAGATGATGAATGACTGGTTCACCCAATATATTAGAACCAATCCGAAAATACAACAATCTCCACCCCCGGTTAATCCTCCTCAAACTCCTGTTACTGCCACCAGTGAATCCGATACAGTTGAGTAGACCACCAGTTGATAAGATTAGAAAAAAAAGGACTGAAGAGTTCAGAGCTACAACAAGTGATGATGCCAAAAAAGCTGAGTTCTGGTTAAGGAATATAATAAGAGTATTTGATGAGTTGTCTTTAAATCCTGATGAATGCATAAAATGTGTTATTTCCCTCTTGAGAGATATGGCATATCATTGGTGGAAAACTTTTGCGTCTGTGGTTTCGAGTGAACGAGTTACATGGGATTTCTTTCAAACTGAATTTTGGAAGAAATATATCAATCAGAGATTCATTGATCAGAAATGTAAAAAGTTTCTCGAGCTTAAACAAGGCCATATGTCAGTCACAGAATACGAGCAGGAATTTGTAAGGTTGAGTCAGTATGCCAGTGAATGTGTATCTTCGGAATCAATAATGTGCAAGAGATTTGAAAGCAGCTTGAATGAAGATATTCGTTTGCTAGTTGGGATCCTGGAAATCAAAGAATTCGTGGTGCTTGTTGAACGAGCATGTAAAGCTGAAGATCTTGGGAAAGAGAAAAGAAAAGCTGATTTTGAAGCTAGAGGGGTACGAAAAAGATCATCGGGTAAATCATTTCAATCTAAATCCAAGAAGTTTAGAGATGATAACAGTCGTTTAAAGACTAGTGTTGGACATTCGAATAGAGATCGTGCTAGATCGCAATCGAATTTCTAATCTCCAGCCACGTCTGTTACTAGTGTTGATAATGCAAAGAATGAAAAGCCTGAATGTGATCAATGTGGAAGATGACACTTTGGTGAATGCTGGGGAAAAAGTAATAACCGAGCTTGTTATAGTTTTGGTTCAAGAAATCATTTTATAAAAGACTGTCCAAATTTAGCTGAAAAAGATAATGTCCAGAATCCAACGCAGAGTGGTAATGTTTATCGAGGTAGACCTTCTAGAAATTTGGGAAATGTAAGCGGTAGTTAGAGAGGAGTGAATGACACAGTTGTGAGATCTGAGGCTCCTACACCTTCCAGAGCCTATGCTATTTGAGCTTACGAGGAAGCTTCATCACCAGATGTGATTACAGGTACATTTACTCTCTATGTTACTTCTGTGATTTCTTTGATAGATCCTGGATCAACACATTCATATATATGCATGAATTTAGTGAACAGTAAGACTTTGCGGGTAGAGTCTACTGAATTTGTAACTAGAGTTTCGAACCCCCTAGGCAGATGTGTCCTGGTTGATAAAGTCTACAAGAATTGTCCATTAATGTTTTGAGACAATTATTTTTCGGCTGATCTGATGCTATTGCCTTTTGATGAGTTTGATATAATTTTGGGTATGGATTAGTTAACTTTGCATGATGCTATGGTGAACTTCAAACGAAAAACTATTGAATTGAGATGCAAGAATGATGAAATAGTTATAGTTGAATCTAGTGATTTGAATGGGTTACCTGCTGTGATATCTTTGATGAAAGCTTTGAGTATGGTGAGAAAGGGCTGTGAAGCTTTTTTTGCATATGTGATTGATTCAATAGTGTCAGAAAAGAAAGTTGAATCTGTGCCTATTGTTTGTGAGTTCCCTGATGTGTTTCCTGAAGAACTTTCGAGATTACCTCCACTTAGAGAGGTAGAATTTGGCATAGAATTGGTACCTGGTACTACACCGATTTCGATAGCTCTGTACCGAATGGCTCCTATAGAACTAAAAGAATTAAAGTCTCAGTTGCAAGAGTTGACCGAGCGAGGGTTTGTTAGAACGAGTTTCTCATCTTGGGGTGCTCTGGTTTTATTTGTGAAAAAGAAAGATGGTACGATGAGAATGTGTATAGATTATCGTCAATTTAACAAGGTGACTGTTAAGAATAAGTATCCCCTGCCCCGAATTGATGATTTGTTTGATCAGTTGAAATGAGCTACTGTGTTTTCAAAAATAGATTTGAGATTAGGCTATTATCAGTTGCGAGTGAAAGACTCAGATATTCCAAAGATTGCTTTCAGAACGAGCTACGTCACTATGAATTTTTAGTTATGCCTTTCGGATTGACTAACGCACTTGCTATCTTTATGGATTTGATGAATAGAATTTTCAAACTGTATTTAGATCAATTTGTTGTGGTATTCATTAATGACATATTGATTTATTCACGTGATGAATCTGAACATGCAGAGCATCTAACAATAGTGTTACAGATTTTGAGAGATAAACAGTTGTATGCGAAATTCAGTAAGTGTGAGTTCTAGTTGCGAGAAGTTGAGTTATTGGGTCATATTGTATCCACCTCTGGTATCCGAGTTGAACCGAGTAAAATTTTAGCTATTTTGGATTGGAAACCTCCAAGAAAAGTCTCTGAAGTCTGTAGTTTTTTAGGAATTGTTGGTTATTATAAAAGATTTGTAAAAGGTTTCTCGATGATTACGACTCCGTTGACAAAACTGCCTCAGAAAGATGTGAAATTTGAGTGGTCTGAAAAATGTCAAAATAGCTTTGATCAGTTGAAAACCATGTTGACTGAAGCTCTAGTATTGGTATAACCTAAATCGAGTAAAAAATTTGTGATTTACGATGATGCTTTGTTGATCGATTTGGGATGTTCTTTAATGCAAGAAGGAAAAGTCATTGCCTATGCTTCGAGACAACTAAAATCGCACGAAAAAAACTATCCGATGCACGATCTTAAGTTAGCTGCAATTGTGTTTGTGCTAAAGATTTGGTGCCATTACTTGTTTGGAGAGAAATGTCATGTGTATTCTGATAATAAGAGTTTGAAGTATTTGATGACTCAGAAAGATTTGAATTTGCGACAGAGAAGATGGTTAGAATTGTTGAAAGACTACGAACTTATGATTGATTATCACTCGGGAAAAGCAAATGTTGTTGCTAATGCTTTGAGTCGAAAATCGTTATTTGATTTGCATGCGATGAATGCTCATTTGGTTCTGTCTGATGATGGTTTAGTTTTAGCTGAATTAAACGAAAGACCCTTGTTCTTACATAGCTTATCGAAGCTCAGAAGATTGATAATGAGATTTTATCTAAACGAGCTCAGTGTGATGTAGAGGCTGATCTAGAATTCAGAGTTGATAAAGGTAATTGTTTAAGATTTCGAGATCGAATTTATGTTCCAAGAAATCCAGAGTTAATTCAAATGATTTTGAGTGAAGCCCACAGTAGTCGGTTATCTGTGCACCCAGGTAGTATGAAAATGTATAATGATTTGAAACAGTATTATTCGTGGTCCAGAATGAAAAGAGATATCTCTTATTTTGTTTCTAAATGTTTGATATGTCAGCAAGTCAAATCTGAACATCAAATGCCATCTGGATTGTTACAACCGCTTATGGTTCCGGAGTGAAAATGGGATCGAGTGACCATGGATTTTGTTTCGGGTTTGCCCTTGTCTTTGAGAAAGAAAGATACAATTTGGGTTCTAGTTGATCAATTGACGAAATCGGCTCACTTTATTCCAAATCGATATGACTATTTGCTTGATAAATTAGCTGAGTTATATATTTCCGATATAGTGAGATTGCATGGTGTGCCATTGTCTATAGTGTCAGACAGAGATTCAAAATTCACGTCACGATTTTGGAAGAAGTTGCAAGATGCTCTGGTAACTAAATTGCACTTTAGCACTGCTTTTCATCCGCAAACGGACAGTCAATCTGAACAGATTATTCAGAAACTCGAGGATATGTTGAGATGTTGAATTCTTGAGTCTGAAGGTACATGGGGACAATTTCTACCTTTGATTGAATTCGCTTATAACAACAGTTTTCAATCGAGCATTAAAATGGCCTGTACGAAGCTTTATATGGTCACAAATGCTGTATACCTTTGTATTGGATGGAGCTCAACAAAAATAAAATTCACGGGGTTGATTTGATAAAAGAAACCGAATAGAAAGTGAAAGTGATCCGAGATAGTTTGAAAGCAGCTTCTGATCGTCAGAAATCATATGCAGATTTGAAAAAAAAACATTGAGTTTGAAATCGGTGATAAAGTGTATTTGAAAGTGTCTCCATGGAAAAAGGTGATTCGGTTTGGTAGAAATACAAATTGAGTACGAGGTTCATCAGACCGTATGAGATTATCAAGCGTATAGGGCTGGAAGCATATAGATTGTTGTTGCCACCAGAGTTAGAAAAGATTCATAATGTGTTTCACGTATCGATGCTTTGATGATACAGATCTGATCCTTCGCATGTAATTCCTCCGTCAGAGATTGAAATTCAGTCTGATATGACTTACGAAGAAAAATCAGTCTGAATCTCAGCGCGAGAGGTTAAAGAGTTACGAAATACGAAAATTTCGTTATTTAAAATGATGTGCCATCGACATGGTGTTGAAGAGGCCACGTGGGAGCCTGAAGATGCTATAAGACATCAATATCCGAATCTGTTTAATGGTAAGATTTTCGGGAACGAAAATCCCTAAGGGGGAGAATTGTAACAGTCCAATTTTGACCCTAGTCAGAATAGTGGTTTTGGGACCACATATCCGAGTTGGAAAAATATTTAATATTATTTTTCGTGTCTTTTATAAGTAAATTGACATGTGTGAAAGTCTCATGTGAAAATTTAACTGTTTGTGTGCTTAATTTGCAAAAAGGACCAAATATCGTAAATGTAAAAGCTATGTGCTAGATGTTAAAGTGCCTAGTTGAGTTGGCTTTCTAATGTAAGGGTCCTTATGTTGTTATTTGTCCGTTGGGAATGTTAATGGACTAAAACAACCATTCATTAAAAGGTTTTATAATTGTTTATAAAAGGGCAAAATGGGAAAATTTTTATTAAGTAATTAAAATAAAACAAAATCATGAAATTATCCATTTTCTCATGTTATTCCACCGAAAATACAAAGAAAAAGAAAAGAGAAAGCTCACTTAGGGTTCGACACTTTGAATTGGTGAATTAGGTATGTGTTTTGCTCGGTTTTTGATAATTTCTATGTTTTTGTAATTGTTGCTTCGTATACTATCGAACCCATGCTTCAATTTACAATTTTGGTGACGATTTTAAAATGTGCCATTGATGAAAATGTGAGCTTTGTGATGTTAGTTGATAAATTGTGGAAGCTTGATGTTAGGTTTAAATGTTTTGTTTTTGGATTTTTTATGAAATTGAGTAAATTGGGCTAAATTGTGAAAATATTATTTTGAGGGACTAAAATAAGAAATAAATGAATTGTGTGGACTAGTATGAGTACTAGGAGAATTCAGCTAAGCTTATGTATATGCAAATTATGTGTATTTTGTGATTTTGTGAAATAGGGACTAAAGTGTCGAATGTGAGAATGTGAGGGCTAGTTTGCAAAATGCCTAATTGTGTACATATGGATTGTTTTGAATAATTTGGTGAATAAAAGGGTTAATTTTGAATACATTTAGATCAAGAAAAGAGGAATTCAGACTTAGACCGAGGGAAATCGAAGATTGTAGAATAAACAGTCCCAGTTGACAAATTCCGAGTACGAGGTAAGTTCGTACATAAAATATGATTTTAAGTAAGTTTTGATGCCTTTATTATACATGGGTTGTATATAATTGAATTGGATGATATAATGATGAATTGAAAGCATTGGCACTAAGTGTGCAATTTAAACTAGCTTCGGCTATTAAAGGCACTAAGTGTACGATACCAACTTAGTTTCGGCTAGTTGAGATGGCACTAAGTGTACGGAATCATTTTAGCTTTGGCTAACCTTTATAGCACTAAGGGTGCGGATGTTAAAGTATGAATAATTTACACAAAGTCTTGAAACTCAAACAAGAGGTGAGAATGAAAGTGAGTAAGTATCGGAAGAACTAGGTATGTATGATACCTTTGTGGTAGATGATATTATCTAGGTGAAGTTCATTGAATTGTTATGAACATATGGATTGGGTTGGTATAGATTAGATAGATGATTCAGAATTTGTAAATACTTATGTGTTGATGTTTTAGGTTTTATATACTATTGATGAATATAGTACGAGCTTACTAAACTTTTGAAAGCTTACTTTGTGTGTGTTTGCATTATTTTATAGATATTAGGGACTATCAAAGATCATCACCATATTATCGAACTCATTTTGGTACCTTGAAAGTGTAAATATTTTTAAGTATTGCATGTGTAGGCTAAAATGTCCATGTATTTAAACTTTGATATGCATATATGTTATGCCATGAGAGTTGGCTAGCAAATGGTATGTTTGTGCTTAGTTTTGGTAAATGAATTGTGATGTCAGATTGTGTATTCTTGTAATGGTTATATGGCCTTATATGTGGTGGTCATTTTGAAATATGCCAAGTTGAGGAAATGGTAAGTTTAAGCATGAGTTAAAAGGTGTCATAAGTGAGTTATGAAATGAGCAATTTTGGCATGTTGTTGTAATAAGATTTTTAATGAGTTTTGGTATGGATTTGAATAGGTTATTGAATGATGATGACTTAGTTGTAATGAAACATGTTTTGAACATGGAATTGGCTGAAAATTTTGTATAAATGTTGCTTAATATTTCTTATAGGAATGACTTAAAAAGGGGTGGCAAGTTGGCTTAAACCAAGCCTGCATTGTGCCACACGGTCAGGGAATACGAGCGTGTCTTGTGGTCGTGTATGCAAAGCAGTAACCTCTTAAGATCACATGGTTAAGACACATGGGCATGTCATATGGCTGTGTGCTGAAGTCAGGAACCAGCTAAGTGTCACACGGCCATGGCACACAGCCGTGTCTGTTGGCCATGGCACACGGCCGTGTGTGTTGGCCATGTGTAAAAGTCAATATATATAATCTGTTATGGCACGGCTAGATCACATGGGCATGTCTGGTGCTCGTGTAAGGTACATGGCTTGGTCATACGAGCGTGTGACCTCAACAGAATTGGAAAATTTTTTCTAAGTTTTGAAAATTCTGAATGTGTTTGATTTAGTCCCAACATCTTCTAAAAGTGTGTCTTAGGTCTTGGAATCCTCCATAAGAGATGAATTGTTGTTTTGATTATGCATTAATATTATGTGATATCTATGATTTTGTATTGATCTGTAAGGTTTTGTCTGTATGGTAAGGCCCCTTACCTATTCCAGCGACGGTTACGGGATAGTGGTGTTACATCTAGTATTTGAATGATTCGCTCAGACTGACCATCTATTTGTGGATGGAAAGCAGTGTTGAAATGTAGTTTTGTACCTAATGCATCTTGCAGTTTCTTCCAAAACCGTGATGTAAACCTCAGATCTTTATCTGAAACAATAGATATAGGTACACCATGTAATCTTACAATTTGAGAAACACACAATTCAGCGAACTTATCAAGTGAGTAGTCTGTATGTATCAGAACAAAATGAGACGATTTAGTCAATCCATCCATAATAACCCAAATTGCATCTTTCTTGCTCAGTGTTAACAGTAAAGCAGATACAAAATCCATAGTAATTCTATCTCACTTCCACTCTAGTATCATAATCGGCTGAAGCAATCTAGAAGGTACCTGATGCTCGGCTTTTACTTGTTGACAGATTAAGCATTTTGAAACAAAGTCAAAAATATCTCGTTTCATATCATGCCACCAATAAAGTTGTTTCAAATCATTATACATCTTTGTACTACCTGGGTGAACAGATAATCGACTGCTGTGAGCTTTATTCAAAATCATCTAAATCAACTCTAAATTCTTCGGAACGCATATTCAGTTCCTGAATCTTAAACAATCATCAACATCAACTCGAAACTCTAAATCAACATTTGAATTACATTAAGATTGTTTTGTTATCAACTCGTTATCAACCTTCTGGGCATCACAAATTTGTGAACAAATAACGGTCTTGCATTCAATTCAGCTACTATCGAACCGTCATCAGACATAGCCATATACGTATTCATTGCATGCAAAGCAAAAAGTGATTTTAGGCTTAAAGCATCAGCAACAACATTAGCCTTCCCTAGGTGATAGTCAATCTCAAGGTCGTAGTCCTTTAGCAATTCTATCCATCGACATTGTCTCAAATTCAGATCTTTCTGAGTTATCAAGTATTTCAAACTTTTGTGATCCGAATAAACATGACATTTCTCACTGAACAGATAATGGCGCCATATTTTCAATGCGAAGACAATAGCTGCCAATTCTAAGTTGTGTGTCGGATAGTTCCTTTCATGTGGCTTTAACTGTCACGAGGCATAAGCTATAACTTTGCCTTCCTACATAAAAAAATAGCCCAAACCATTTAAAGATGCATCACTAAAGATAACAAATTCTTTACCTGATTCTGGCTGAACTAGTAGTGGAGCTTCGGTTAAAAGGGCTTTCAACTGATCAAAGTTTTTCTGAAAACTTTCTAACCACTCAAACTTAACATCTTTCTGAAATAGCTTTGTCATCAAGCCTGTAATCATAGAGAAGCCTTTCACAAACCGTCTATAATAACCAGCAAGTTTAAAAAAACTTCGACCTTCAGAAACATTCTTAGGAGGTTTCCAATCAAGTATAGCTGAAATTTTGCTCGGATCAACCCGAATACCCAATGCTGATATGACATAGCCCAGAAAACTTACTTCACTTAACCATAATTCGCATTTACTGAACTTCACGTACAACTGCTTGTCTCACAAAGTCTATAACACAAGTCTCAAATGTTCAGCATGTTCAGCTTCATTACGAGAGTAGATCAAAATGTCATCTATAAACACAACCACAAACCGATCTAGATATGGTCTGAAGATCCAATTCATCAAATCCATGAAAATAGCAGGTGCATTAGTAAGTCCAAAAGGCATAACTAAAAACTCATAATGTCCATACCTCGTTCGAAAAGCAGTCTTTGGCACGTCGGAGTCTTTAACTCGCAACTGATAGTAGCCTGATCTCAAATTTATCTTCGAGAACACTGTAGCCCCTTTCAGTTAATCAAACAAATCATCAGTCCGTGGCAACAGATACTTATTCTTTATAGTCACCTTATTGAGCGGCTTATCAATGTACATTTTCATAGTTCCGTCCTTCTTTTTCACAAACAACACTGGTGCACCCCAAGGTGAGAAACTCGGTCGTGTGAAACCTCTATCTGTCAACTCTTGCAACTGAGCTTTCAATTCTTTTAATTTTGTAGGTGCCATTCTGTATGGCGCTATGGATATCAGAGTCGTTTCAGGCATTAACTTAATACCAAACTCTACCTCCCAAACAGGTGGCAAACCTGGTAATTCTTTATGAAACACATCTGGACACTCACATACAACTAGTACTGATTCAATGTTTCTTTCAGCCACTTTACTATCAAGCACGTAGGCAACATAAACTTTACACCCTTTTCTCACATATTTCTGCAATAGCATCAAAGTAATCACTGCTGGTAATCCATTCAAATCATTAGATTCAATCCGAATAATCCTATCATTCTGGCACTGTAAATCAATGGTCTTCCTTTTATAGTTTACAACAGCATCATGCAAGGTCAACCAATCCATACCCAAAATTATGTCGAACTCATCAAATGGCAATAGCATAAAATTAGCCGAAAAACACGAATCTCAAACCATCAAGGGGAAATTCTTACACACTTTGTCAACCATAACACACCGGCCTAAGGGTTTTGACACTCTAATTACAAACTCAGTAGACTCAACAGGTAAAGTCTTACTGAATACTAATGTCTCACACACATAAGAATGAGTAGAACCAGGATCAATCAATGCAATTACATTAGTATCATAAAGAGTGAATGTACCAGGGATGACATCTGGGGATAAAGCCTCCTCTTGTAAACAAATAGCATAGGATCTGGTAGGTGCATGAGCCGCAGATCTAAATGATGTATCTTTAACTCCTCTTGTACACAAATAGCAAAGGCAAGTTAAGTCCATGTTTTATTAGGTCGCATGATATTATTGAGAGAATAGGGTCAGTGGCATATCGGTTTGCTTTACCGATAGAGTTAGAAAAGATTCATAATGTGTTTTATGTGTCGATGTTGTGACGATATTGTTCTGATCCCTCACACGTGATTTCTCCGACAGAAGTTGAGATTCGACCTTATATGACTTATGAAGAAGAACCGATCAAAATCTTAGCTCGGGAAGTTAAACAATTGAGAAATAAAAGTATAGCCATAGTGAAAGTTTTATGGCAATGGCATGGGGTCGAAGAGGCTACGTGGGAACCCGAGGAAACTATGAGAAAACAATACCCAAACCTATTTTCTAGTAAGATTTTCGAGGACGAAAATCCTTAAAGACGGGAGAGTTATAACAGCCCGATTTTGGGTTTAGTCGAAACAATGGTTTAGGGACCACAATTTGACGTAGAAAAAATTATTTTCTTATATTTTTATTGTCTACAGTTTTATGGAATGATTCTGTGAAAATTTCGTTAAAAACTTTTCACGTTTGAGCACTCAATTTAACAAAAAGGACTAAATTGCAAAAAGTGCAAAACTTGAGTTCTATATGCTAAAGGTGTCTATTTGCTTTGAGATTTTAAATTAGACGTCCTTAGAAGGTAATTAGACCATTTGTTAAATTAGTGGAGAAAAATGGACATGAAGTAAGAGAATTTTTATGTTTCAAGTTAGGGGCATTTTGGTCATTTGGTTAATAAATGAATTAATAAGCAAACTAAAGCAAAAATCTTGTCCATCTTCTTCTCCCATGGCCGAATATCACTAAGGAAGACTTAGCTAGGGTTTTTTCATCTTCCAAGCTTGATTTTAAGTCCATTCTTGCCCCATTTTTAATGCTCTTTACATTTTTGAAGTCATTGTAACCTGATCTATCTATTTCTACCACTTATTTAATAATCAAAGTCTAAATTTTTACCCATGATAGATATTTGTGTATTTTGATGTCTAATGGTAAAAAAATGCATGTTTGTTGTTAGATAAACAACTTTTGCTAAGTGATTTTCAGTAAAAACGTAAAAAAAAGACCTATTTGTAAAAGTTTTTAAAAAAAGTAGTAAAAGTGAGATTAAATGGAAAATGTGGGCTGGTATAAGTATGAAAATGGTTCAGCTAGGCTTGGGTTTTGAAGAAATTGAATACATTTCTTTTTACGAGCCTAGGGACTAAATTATAAAAATGTGAAATATTAGGGGCAAAAATGTAATTTTTCCATAATATTATTTTTTGGACTGAATTGAACAATGTGAATAGTAAATGAGTTAAATTTGCAATTATAGATCAAGAGAAACAAGGTTTGGACCTAGATCGGGGAAAAACAAAGTGTTTGACGATTAGGTCAAATTCTACTATTTTTGTACCTAGGTCAGTTCGTATGTAAATAATGCATTGTTATATTTATGTGTTAAATGCTTTAATATTGTATGAATTGTGATTGAATCTTTCAACATATTCGAAAAAGTTTCGTCAAGCGAGAATTCCCGATTGAGCCTTAGGAATAGATAGGATACAAGTGACATGTCATTAGGAACCCATGTATTTTTGTGATTCGGGTGCTGGTCTTCTACGTCGTACTAGTGGGTGCGTAGTCCTACATATGTTGTGGATACCTAACAGTTTGTGTGAGCAGTACTGTATAGCTACGTCCTAACTGGTAGCTTGTGTGAATAGGCCCTTAAATAGTTCGAAAACTAGCCTATATGTATTACAAGACATGAGGTAGTTTTGGCTACATAAATGGCACTTACCCGCAAGACTTTTAAGTATCCGATAATATTCCAAGTGTTCAATGGGAATGTCAAAGTTGTGAAAGGATTGGTTATGATTCGAGTTGGTACAGGTATGTACGAAAAACTCATAAGTAATGAGCTTGGTATGTGATGAGCTCTTGATAAGGTTGTGATTGAGCAAATCTATTATTTTGGCATTTTAATAGCATTTATGTTAACTTACATTATGTTAATTGTATGTTAAATGTGTGGTTATGATGCTTATTATTTGCATAGGAACTTACTAAGCTATGTATCTTACTCACTTTCTTTCCCTTGTCTTATAGTGTCACCAAGCTAGCTCGAGGATCGGAGACCGTCGGAGATCCAGTCACACTATCAACAATTATTTTGGTACCAATGAACTCAGCATCTTGAGTTACGGCATGTATAGGGGACTTGGTCATTTTGTTATGTGCCATAATTGATTTCGCCAAATGTTTGACTTATATTGGTTGAAAGTTCATTTTGAAATTGGCTACTATTGGTATAAGTAATTAATATGATGATTCCTTTGATAGATGTGAGAATTTACATTATTTGAGTTGATGAGTATGTGATGTTTGTGTATAATAGATGGTAGCATGTGAATGATGTGTTGATGTCTTGGTTGTGGCTGATTTGGTTGTATGTATATGCTTGGATTGGTGCTATGTTATGTTGTGTAGGTGTGTGCAGTCAAGGGTGGCAAAATGGCTTGGCAAATAGCCTTATTTTTGTCCACACAGGTAGACACACAGGCTTGTGTCTAGGCCGTGTGTGACACACAGCTTGCCCCTACGGGCATGTGTCTAGGTCGTGTGTCCCTTGGACCCTAATTTTTGCAAAACAGAATGCCCAATATTGAGTATACAGGTAGAGATACGGTCGTGTATCTCATCCATGCGAGGGCCACGGCCTTGGACACGGGCGTGTGTCCTAGGCGTGTGAAGTTCGCACCTATTTAATGAAATATCATAAATTTTAAATCGACCACACGGCCTAGCACACGGGCATGCGACTTGGTCGTGTGTCTTCAGTTTGTTTTTGGGTGACAAACAGTGAGTTACACGAGTTCGAGACACTGGCATGTGTGACCACACGGCCTACCACAAGGGCGTGTGACTCCTATTTAGGGAAAATTTTTCTAAGTTTTGTAAAACTTTCTCGAGTTGTTGGTTTAGTCCCAAACCACTTCTAAAGCGTGTTTCGAGCCTCATAGGCTCGTATTAGGGAATTTATGATTGAACGTGAAAAGTTTTAATTTGGATGGAAATTTGTGGCTCAAAAATGTATGTTTGTTTGTGTGATAAGTCTGATAACGCCTCGTACCGTGTTTTGACATTGAATGTGGGTAAGGGGTGTTACATTCCGACCTCACTGAAATTAGGTTGTTACAACTCTCCCCCCTTAGAAATTTTCATCCTCGAAACTAACATTCCGACCTCACCGAAATTAGGCTGTTACAACTCTCCCCCTTAGAAATTTTCGTCCTCGAAACTACTTACCAGAAAAGTGGTTAGGTTATTGCTTCCTCATGGTATCCTCAGGCTCCCAGGTAGCTTCCTCTAATCCATGTCGTTTCCAGAGGGCTTTTACCAGGGCCACCTTTTTATTTCTCAGCCCTATCATCTCATAAGACAATATCTTAATCGGTTCCTCATTGTAAGTCATGTTAGGCTGAATCTCAACTTTTGTTGCAGTAATAACGTGTGAAGGATCTGATTGATATCATCATAAAATGGAAACATGAAACACATTATGAATTTTATCAAACTCCGGTGGTAATGCTAACCGATATGCAACAGGCCCGATTCTTTCAATGATCTCATATGGCCCAATAAACCGTGGACTCAGTTTTCCTTTATGGCCAAATCTGAGAACTTTCTTCCATGGTGACACTTTCAAGAATATTTTATCACTAACCTGAAATTCTATATCTTTTTTCTTTAAATCGGCATAAGACTTTTGGCAGTCGGGGCCGCTTTCAAACTGTCCCTAATTATCTTCACCTTTCTTTTGTTTCCTAGATCAAGTTGACTTCCTGTATCTTTTTCTCACTTAATTCTGTCCAATACAATGGGGTTCTACATTTACGACCATATAGAGCCTCATACAGCGCCATTCTAATACTGGACTAATAACTATTATTGTAAGCAAATTCAATCAAAGGCAAGTATTTTTCTCAATTACCTCCAAATTCAAGTATACAACATTGAAGCATGTCTTCTAAAATCTGTATCACACGTTCAGATTGTCTATCTATTTGAGGATGGAATGCAGTACTAAAGTGTAAACGACTGCCCAAAACTTCATGCAACTTACTCCAAAATCGAGATGTAAACCGAGGATCTTTATCTAAAATAATAGAGACAGGCACTCCATGCAATCTGACAATCTCAAAGACATACGTATAGGGATAAAGTGTGCCAACTTCGTTAAACAATTGACAATTACCCAAACAACATATTTCTTTTTCGGTGATAAAGGTAATCCCATTACAAAATCCATGGTAACTCTTTCCCATTTCCATTCTGGTATTGTAATTGGCTGCAATAATCCTTAAGGTACTTGGTGTTCAGCCTTCACTTGTTGACATATCAAACACTTAAATACAAATTTAAAAATATCCCAATTTCATTCCCAGCCACCAATATATCTTTTTCAAATCATTATACATTTTATTACTACCAGGATGTATAGACATGTAACCATTATATGCTTCATTCAAAATTTTCTGTATCAGCTCTGAACTTTTTGGTACACATACTCTGTCTCTGAATAATAAAAAACCATCGGTTCCGATCTAAAATTCTGAGTCAAGAGTCGGTTCACTTTGTATTCATTTCGCTTGTAACTTACCATCATTTTCCTGAGCTTCAGAGATTTGTTGCATAAACGTTGGTCTAACTTTTAACTCAGCTATGAGTGAAACATCATCAAATAAAGACAACTGGGTGTTCAAGCCTGTAAGGCAAACAAGGATTTTTGGCTGGAGGCATCTACCAATACATTATTTTTCCCTGGATGATAATCAATAACGAGATCATAATCTTTCAATAATTCCAACCATCTACGTTGTCTCAAATTTAGTTCTTTCTATGTCATTAAATACTTTAGACTTTTGTGATTCGTAAAGATGTGATATTTTTCACCAAAAAGATAATGCCGCCATATTTTTAATGCGAAAACAATAGCTGCTAATTCAAGATTGTGTACCGAGTAATTTCTTTCATGCAGTTTTAGTTGCCTAGATGCATAAGCCACTACTTTACCATCTTGCATCAATACACATCCTAAACCATTCAACGAGGCATCGCTTTAAACTATAAATTCCTTACTAGATTCAGGTTGGACTAATACGGGCACTTTTGTCAATAAAGCTTTCAATCTATCAAAACTCTACTGGCATTTATCAGTCCACTCGAATTTCACCTCTTTTTGCAAAAATTGAGTTATCGAAGAAGCTATCATTGAGAACCCTTTAACAAATCTTCGATAATATCCTGTTAGTCCCATAAAACTTCTGAGTTCTGAAACATTCTTCTGTGGCTTCACCTTACAATAGCTAAAATTTTGTTCGGGCCTACTAGAATACCCTCTGCAGATGCAACATGTGCAAGGAAACTAACTTCCCATAGCCAGAATTCACAATTACTGAATTTACCATACAATTGTTTCTCACGTAGAGTTCACAAAACAATTTTTAGTTGTTCAGCATGCTCATTCACATCCTGAGAGTAAACCAAAATATCATCAATAAAAACAACCACGAACCTATCCAGGTATGGTCTAAAAGTTATGTTCATTAAATCCATAAATACCGTCGAGGCATTTGTTTATCCGAATGGCATCACAAAAAACTCATAATGCCCATATTTGGTTTTGAAAGCTGTCTTTGGCACATCTGAATATTTTACACGTAGCTGATAGTAACGAGATCGTAAATCAATTTTTAAAAATATAGTGGCACCTCTTAATTGATCAAACAAGTCATCTATACGAGGCAACAATTATTTATTCTTGACTATGACTTTATTAACTTGTCTGTAATCGATGCATAATTCCAATGATCCATCTTTCTTCTTTACAAACAATACTGGTGCACCCCATGGTGAAAAGCTGGGTCGAGCAAATCCTCTATCAATCAACTCTTGCAACTGTACCTTCAACTCTTTCAATTTAGCAAGGGCCATTCTATAAGGTGCTACAGATATCGGCGTCGTCCCTGGCACAAGGTCAATGGAAAATTCCACCTCTCTAGGTAGAGGTAAACTAGGTAGTTCTTTTGGAAATACCTCATGAAACTCACAAACAACCGGCATTGACTGGATTTTCAACTCTAACACTTTGGTGCCCAGTACAATAGCAAGGTAAGCTTCATACCCCTTTTTAATATATCTCTGTGAAGTTTCTCAATTCAAACCGGAGTAACTTACCATTATAACACTTCAATACAATGTATTTATGCTTACAATTTACCACTGCATCATGTTAGGTTAACCAATCCATTCCCAATATTACATCAAGTTCATTAAAGGTTAACAATATCAAATTAGCCGAAAAACAATTACCCTCTATCATCAATGGGAAATTTACAAACTTTATCCACCATAACATGTTGACCCAAAGGGTTTGAAACTTTAACCAAAAATTCGATGAATTCAACAATCATATTTTTATCAGATAAAAATTTTGTGCATATATATGAGTACGTGGAACCAGGATCAATCAAAGAAATAATATCAGTATCAAGTAGAGAGAATGTACTAGTGATAACATCTTGTGCCAAAGCATCTTCCCTTGCACGTATTGCATAGGTTCTTGCCGGAGCTTGAGCCTCAGATTTAATTGTTAAATCCTTTGCAGTACAATGACTACCACCAACATTTCTAGAGTACCATGGTGGTCTACCCCTCGAGGCGGGATTACTCAGTTTCGGGGTCTGTTCAACGTCTTTCTCAACCCTTTTCGGGCAATCTTTAAGAAAATGGTTGAGAGCACTACACTTGAAGTAAACCCACTTCTCATTTGACACTCTCCGAAATGCAATTTATTACAGATATTGCATCGTGGTTGGGGGTTTCCAACACTCCCAACATGGTGTTTAAGGGAGATGAAGACCTTTGGTTAGTGCATTTAGAGCTTCGTTCCTTTCTTGAATTTTCCTTTGAGGTAGCAAAACGTTCATGATAATTCTTTTATTTCGTTGAAGTAGATAATTGTGCCTTGCTTACAAATCTTTTACTTAAAACATGAGCTTCCCTTTTTTGCTTGCTTCTTTTCTTTGCTTAATTCCTCAGCCTTGTATGCCCACTCAGTCAACACTGTGAATTCTCTTAATTCCAAAATTCTAATTAACAGCTTGATATCTTCGTTTAGCCCTTCTTCAAATTGTTTATGTAACACCCCTTACCCATACCCGAGGCCAGGATAGGATACGAGGCATTACCGGACAAACATACAAACATTAAAGTAAAATACGGGCCATAAAATTTCATTCATATGTAAAAACGTTCGTTCACTTACACATAGTCCCTTATTTGAGTCTACGAAGCCCAAAACATACTTTAGAAAGGGTTCGGGACTAAACAGAGAACTTACAAAAATCTTGAAAATTTCATGCTTTAAGGCTCCACACGCCCGTGTCCCAAAGTCGTGTTCCATACGTGGCTGAGACACGCGGTCATGTTTCTGCCTGTGTGGAATATACCTAGGCTATTTTCCAAGCTTTGGTCAACCTTAATCTCTTACACACTTATACAAAATCAAAAGTATATAACATGGTATTCATTTAATGTTTAAATATTCTCAATTAAACCATAAACATAGCATTTGTATGTCATCATACATGTGTATCTCATACTCATTTTACCTTGTTTATTATAGTACCACTTATACATTTATACCAAGATTATCATCTTACCAAATATCTTCAGCTTAATCATCAAGCATTCATATTTAAAACTAGATCATATCTTTATAAAATACCACAATTCAGATGCGTAAAATAACATGTTTGCCTGAAACATTTTAATTCAACTCCATACCCAACAAGCATTACATTGAGACTAGTCATATATATATACATGTCATGATACATATCATTCTCTTTCTGTTTTCTTATAAACACATATCATTTATTTCATTATATCAATAGTTCATATACCATAGTTTCCATGTATTCCACATATATTTACTTTCCTCCTCCTCCTCTCCATTCCACATCCTTAATGTATATAGCATTCTTGTAAGTACGATTTCACAATTTACTAATAAATGCTCACATTAAACTGTCCACACGAGTCATAGTCACTTACTTATTCATAATTTGAGCTACAGAGCTCCAAATTAAGATCCGTAAATTTCCACTAAAATTAGACTCAAATATCTTTCTACCATAAAATTTTCATAATTTTTAGTTTAGCCAATTAGTACAGTTTATTCATTAAAATTTCCCGTGTTTCACTTTTTGACAGTTCTGACCTCTCTTCACTAAAAATTAATTATCTCACAGTACAGAACTCAGATAATGTTCTTGTTGATTTATCTTGAAAATAGACTTCAGATAATGTTCTTGTTGATTTATCTTGAAAATAGACTCATTAGGGATTTTAAAAATATAAGTTTAATCCTCTAATTATTTTTATCCAAATTGTTTTGATTTTCCAAAGTCAGAACAGGGGATCACGTAATCATTCTAAACCAGTCTCACAAAAACATAAATATCTCAAAATATAGAACTCCTTTTCTTGCTCTGTTTCTTTTATATGAAAATAGACGCATTAAGATTTAATTTGAAATCCCATTCAGTCTCTTATGAAATTTCTACTATTTTTGGTGATTTTTCAAAATCACATCACTACTACTGTCCAAAACAATTTTATTGCTAATTCACTCTTTCACACTTTCTTTGTACTAACCTCATTTTAACATACATATCACAAATCATTTTCACCATGAAATCATCCTCATGTATAACTTACTTGTTTATAACCTTACACATCCTGGTCACTTAATGAACACATCATTCACATAACAATTCTTGCATTTATTCATCACAAAACTCACAAAGCAATACATAGAGAGTCTCCCGTTGAACACTTCGGATCTATCCTCGATACTCGGTGGTTTCAGCACATAGCTCCACCCATCATATAGTTCAGCTCTCTTGTACACATGTGAACACTCAGTACCACCCATGTGACCTAGCCAATTTATCTCGTAGCTCTCTTGTCTACATGGTGTCCTTCACCTGGAACCACGCATGCGACCTAGCTACATATATCCCGTGGCTCTCTTGTCTACATGGTGTACACATAGTATCACCCATGGGACCTAGCTACATAATAATGTCTTGTAGCTCTCTTGTACACATGATGTGCACCCAGCACCATACATGTGACCTAGCTACATACTATCTGTATCATCCAATCTTTCCGAAGGTTCAACCGGGATTTCTCTCTCTTTTCCAACAATTTCACTAATCAAGTAATTATCCACAAACATATTTCCAATATTATTATAAAATATCATAATACAAGTAATATTAATGTATTACTTACATATAAACTTACATCTCATTTAATATCAAGGCAATAACATTAAATTACACATTGCCTTATTAAAAATCATATGAACTTACAATTTCCCATAATATCCATAATCATAGAAATCACATTTATGTATGATAATTTAATGCACTTCATGTACCATAGACATATTTTTAAATCAATTCATAAACTTGGCACCATAATCATTTAATTTAACATAATTCAATTAATTCACTAAATTTAACTTTCAAATATAAATTACAGCATTATTGCTGTATTATTATCATACCAACTTACATACTTTCAACACCTCAAAAATTATAATAAATATATCAATTTTGCATTGAAACATGCATAAATTAATGCTTATATACATATGAACTTACCTCGATACTAAAACGACCATTTTACCAACTTTCCCAATTTCAATTTTTCTCTCATTCTAGGTTCAAATCTCGTTTTCCGGGATCTAAAACATCATATTTTACTTATTTAATTAATGTACTATTCAAAACAGTCCTTAACTCAAACTTTGGCAAAATTACAATTTTGCCCCTAAATTTTTGCATATTTACACTTTTGCCCTAGGCTCGGGAATTAAACTTCATCCCTTATTCTTATGTTTTATGACATGATGATCACTTTTCTCTTCTATGGCAACATCAAATTCTCACTCTATACTTATGACTATTAGGTATTTTTACCGATTAAACCCTTTTACTCGTTTTCACTCAAAACTGAGTAGCACAAGTTGTCTAACATAATTTAAAACCTCATATTCTATCATAAAACAGAAAAAGAAACACATTACACCTATGGGTATTTTTCCAAATATGAACCCTAGCTTAAATTATTGCTAGAATAAGCTTAATCAAATTATCGGGATTCTAAAAATGTAAATAACTTGAAAAACGGGGTTAGAACGGACGTGCTATTGAGCTTGGAAAGCTTGAAAACCCTAGCCATGGCTTCCCCCATGCTAATTTCGGCCTCCATAAAAAAGATGAGTCAATTTTGGCTTTATTTTCCCTTTTTATTTCTTTTAAGTACCAGATGACCAAAATGCCCTTCCTTACTAAACTTTCAAAAATTCCATCCATGTCCAATTTTTGCCCATCACTTAGAAATTGGTCAAATTTCTATTTAAGACCTCCTAATTAATATTTCAAAGCAATTTCATACTGGAAACTTCTAGAATGTAGGTTTTGCAACTTATTCAATTTAGTCCCTAACTTCAAATTGAGCACTTTATGCATAGAATTTCTTCACGAAATTTTCACACAATCATCCAATCATATCATAGACCTCAAAATAATCATAAAATAATTACTTCTATCTCGAATTTTGTGGTCCCGAAACCTCTGTTCCAATTGGACCCAATTTTGGGCTATTACAGTTTGCACATTTCGGCTTCAGTCTAAACCCATTCACTAGCATACTTGCTCAATCTAACAAATTCCCATTCATAGTCAGACACTATCATATTCTCATTCATACTCACAAACTATCATATTCCCCTGTTTGAGCTCTAAAAATTCCTTCTTTTTCTGGTCTAGGAATCTCTGACTAATATACTTCTTTTTAAACTCTGTTTTGAAAATTTCCCATGTAATATTTTCCCTAGGTACCACAGAAGATATGATTTTCCACCAATGATAGGCCGTGTCTTTCAAAAAAGATACTGCACATTTCAGATATTCGGCTGGTGTACATGATAACTCATCTAGAACTCGACCCTCTTTAGATCATCATTGGCCATAGCCCTAAATTCTTCAGCCCCATGTTTTCTAATTTTGTCTACCAGAGCCTTACCAATTCTAACAAATCTAGCATCTTGTGGCGTTTCATCATTTGTGAAGCATTGGGGAGGTCATGAGCAGCAGGATTTGTTCTCATATATTAACTAAACACTCGTCCATCAATTCAAGAAGGCTACTTTTGTCGCCTCACTTCGGCCTTCAAATACGGGCCTTCTACTACCACTAGTTCAGCTTGCTACAGTTAGCTTGAACAATGCTCTCAATTCCTCAGCCTCGGCTCTAGCTTGGTTGGAAACATTACTATATGAAAATACATTTAAAAGTGGTCAGGAGATATCGCACTATCATAATTTATATAATGGCATGTATAGCTAGACTGTAATTACTAAGTTAGTCCAAGAATCTGCTAGATCGTAGCTCTGATACCACTAAATGTAATACCCCTTACCCGTATCCATCATCGAAACAGGGTTTCAGACTATTACCGGAACATTCAGAACATTTTTCAATTAATTTACATAAATTACGATTCATTTTCTGAGATCATACATATCATTCCATATATGGACCCTCAAGGCCAAAAACGTGTGTTGTAATCAAACCGAGACTAAATCGGGAACTCAGGGAATTTTTTACGAAATTTTAAAATTTTTCCTAGGTGCAGGGCTCACACGCCCGTGTGGTTTAGGGACACGCCCATGTGGTCAGGCCGTGTACTACACATGCCCGTTTCCCTAACCCATGTAAGCCTTTGACTTTTAAAGCATGAAGAAATTGAAGGCACATGACCAAGTCATACACCCGTGTCCTAGGCCGTGTGGCAAATTTTTATTTCAAAATTTAGTGTGGTTTTCACATGATCGTGTAACACGCCCTGTTCAGGCCGTGTCAACCACATGGTTGAGACAGACGTCCATGTCTCTGCTCAAGTGCCCATTCTGAGCATTCTATTTCTCATTTTCAAGATGCAGGGGACACATGGCCAGACCACATGCCCATGAATAGGCCGTGTGTCACATATGGCCAAGACACACTCCTGTGTGCCTGCCCGTGTGCACAAAACAAGCCATTTCCTAGCCTCATTTGTCACCCAAATTTACCATGTTCCTGCACTAAAACATACCAAATACAATCCAACCATTTCAAGCATCCATCTCAAACAAATTCCATCACTTACAAGGCATACCACTAAATGCATATCTTTTCATAATTTTACCTTGGTTTAATCCATATATTAGACATAATAAAACAACCACTTAATATAATATATATAAAGCTAGCATAGGCATGAGATTACAAGTATATCGAACAACCATTACTAGCCATTCCGATGGACATCTGGTTAGTATACTCAAAAGTACCTCTTTGGGCACAACTTAACAAGCACACTCTTAAGCCACATATTATGTTATAGGATTACCAGTCCAGGCTAAATCCTTTTTAGGACATATGCTCTAAGAGCTTAATTTGGATTGCCCGTCCGGGCTAAATCCAATCTATAGCATTGGCTCAAGCGCTTATATTAGGATTACTCGTCCAGGCTAAATCCTTTTTACAACATGTGGAATATTATTCTCGTTCAAGCATGTCACCTTAATCCATCAAATTTCAACGTTCAACCTAAACATGGTAATTTGTCCACATTCACAACTTATGATTATTTCATAATGTATGTTACCTTATTCACATCAACATACAATTAAATTCAACCATTAACATACATAGTTAAGTTACACAAACTTACCTGGAAAATTGTTCATTTTTTTAATTTCAACTAATCCGAAACCTTTGCTTTCGTCGATCTAGTTCCGTAGTTGTCTTTCCGGATCTATATGGATAAATTTGACTATTAGTCTATCACATTTCATAACATTTGCATTCTATTGCATACTAGGCAAAATTACCATTTTGCCCCTACCTTTTTGAAAATTTTGATTTTGTCCCTAGGCTCGGAAAATGAAATTCATTAAATTTAAACCTCTTCCAAGCCTAGCTAAAATTTATAAACAACATTTACAGCACACATTTTTCACAAATTTTAGAACTTTACCATTTTTCATTTTAGCCCTAATCAGTTTTCATCAAAAAA